>NC_051158.1:73412728-73539444 GCF_013339745.2 Dermacentor silvarum
AGGCACCCACCTAATCTTCACACGTATCGGTGGGTCAGTATCAAAGTGGTTAGCTTGTGTATAGTTCATGGTATCTTGGATGTCAACTGCCACGAGGTCTGCACAGGCTGATTTTCTGTTATGTTTATAATGATGGATCACGGACTGGTCTCTTGGGCCTGGTGCCGGCCACCTGAATTGCCCTGATTTCTTGCAAGCGCTAGGTACTGATGTTCTACAGAAAACATCAAGAAAGGGGTTCTCCATCTTAAACTGCCGGCTGGTAGCCCTCGGTGTTCGGAAACGGGGCTGCGTCCCTGTCTGGGATCAACTCTCTTGTGGTTTTGTGAAGATATTGGACTCAGGCTTGGCGCTGTCTATACTGGCAAGGGAAAGAGGGGGGCATTTAGAAGTGTAATGGAATATGCAAGGCGTGTCTCTGTGTGAAGAAATTCAGGCAATCGAATCGTCCTTCGCACTGAACTTGGGCCTACTGGTCAAGTTAAAAATTATCGCTCTAAATCGAGCCCTAATAAACTATATATAATGCCAGAAATTTGAAGCAGTGTAATTTCAAGCCTATAATTCTCTCTATTTGTAATTTCTATACAGTGTAGTCTCGCAATTTATTTTGTTAAAAAATGTCGCAGACGAAGCACCCGAAAGGCCAAGCATCAATTGCGATAGCAACTTGGACATACAGCAGCACCAGCAACGCGCAGAACTGTTGTCGACGCCGTCGCCGTTTTGCCCGCGTTCTCACCGAACGCGCGCGGCACTGGTTACTGTTACCTGGGCCTCTGTGGGTGGCTCGGAGCTTTTCGACGAGATCAGAACGCGAAACTCGTCGAGCAGCGTCGGAAGTCTTTACCACCTTCTCGCCTCACAACGTTTTTATATAAATACGCATTTGGTGCCGCAGCGAAACGTCGCCTCCCCTCCCTCCCTTCCGTCCCCCCACGGCCTTTCGCGCGACTGGAAGAAGTCGCGTTCGGTCTCTATATCTATGGTGATTGTAAACGAGGAATGGATGGATGATTAACACTTTGTTTCATCTATTTAAATGTGGTTGGGCCCCAATATGTCCGGGAGCCCCCTGGCCGACATCCCTAGGCAGGCCCGGTGCACAAGCCAGAGCTGGTCATCCGAGAAAGTGGCCCGAAGAGCGGCCTCCCACGTGGAAAAGGAAGGGTTGGGAATAGGTTGTACCGCCATGGGCTTGGGGTAGCTCCACAAACAGTGGAAAGAGACGCTGAATTCTGCAGCCCTTCAGGGTGCACGGACAGAACGCGCGTGTGTTCTCCGCCGTGCGTTCGCTCTCCGTGAAAGCGCGCGTCCCTCACGCCCTTTCACTCGCACATACAGCGTCCGGCGCGCCGCGGCGATTTCACCGCCGTTAACGTCATACGGAACCTCACGGCGACGGCGACGCCGATGGCAGAAATCCTCTTTGAGAGTGCAAATAATTGATATCGCAATAAAATTTGTGAGAAGACTCTAACAGGACCTGAACAAACACATGCTGTTGTGTAAAGAATATAACAGGTCACACTTTTTGTGTTCCTTGACTGCACAATTTTATAGACTAATATTCCAACTTGGCAAGTGTTTGTGGCAAAATATCAATGACAGTTTTGAAGAGCGTTCTAGGCAACATCCAACCTAGCACCTTAGAACTTCCTACATATCACGTTATTTTTTCTGTGTGCCTTCCAAAGAAATTTCAGCAAAAATGAGAAAGAAACTCCCGTTACCCACCCGCTTGTGTGCGTGATTGGCACAAGCTAAAAAATCCGGCGTATTACCAAAGAACGTATAAAACCTTTCTGCTGCGTGGCCTGCTCAACGGTATCATCCCAGGCGGCACGTCAGCTCGGACCAACGTTCGATACGTATTGGCACTTCCTGGCCGAGTGATGGCCTAAGGTTAACAAGTTAACGCGTATCATCCGCAGACCAACCGACAAAATCGGTTGGTCTGCGGATGATACGCGGTCGTCTTGCGATGCATGGTGTTGATTAATTCAAAAACTTCGTCCATGAGCTGCGCTGTGAATGCTGTCCCTCTGTCTGTTATTATACTGGACGGAGCACCGTGACGCAAGACGATGTGGCGCAGGAAGAATTGCGCTACCTCTGAGGCGACGATCAGGTTTCAACACGAGCTTCTCAACTGGAACGTTCATAATAGACATGTTCGCTTGGGTGTTGTCGAACGACGATACACCCGTTCTCATCGTAGGGGCAACATTCACTACAGGCCTACCAAAGACACAGCTTCGCTGGCTTCTTTCTTCACAGTAGTGAAAAGGCTCTGATTTTTTTAATTAGTTCATTGTCGCTTATAAAGCTACCACTCATTTACATTTATACTATTGTAACGTATAAATCACTTCGCAAATAACGCATATTTCTGCAAACACAAAGCACTCCTCTTTCCGCGTCACGGACAGAATTTGCTTAAGTATCGCCAAAGAATACTTACGCATTAAAAACTGATTCTCTTTTTTTACATTTTCTCAATAACATTACAACTATTAAGTGCATGATTTTTTGTTGCGTTAGAACTTGAACGCGAGGAAGTGAACGAGGTCTAGGCGTGCTTGTGTTCGAATCGCAAAGACTGGCTCACAGACAAAGTTGTATTTCAAGACCTAAGGTTACACCACTCTAAGCTTGATGCAACGATTTGCAAAAAAAAAAAAGCCTAGGCAGACTATACAAACCGCGCAGACCCTCTCGGCTTGTGCCATTGGTTTCCCACACGTTTTCCACAAAGGTGCGATGGGTAGACAGACAGACAGAAAAACTTTATTTGTAGCAAATGAGTTTGGACTCCTCTAAACCCTGGACCACTGTACGGTCCCACACTACGTCTAGACGCTCATGTTCCTTTTGTTCATGACGTCGGCGGCCCGAGCCACCGCAGCAAGCTAGCGATGTCGGGTCCGTAGACAAGAGCAGGTCCTCGCAGTCCTCCCAGCTTGAGATACAGCTCAGTGTAGCGTACGCGAGGGAGAAAGGCAGGCCGGAAGCGCGCAGTCCTGTTTTGCGCGCGAGGCATGCGGTTGAGGCGACGGAAAGAGAGAGGGAGGGGAGGGTGCTTTCTGCTCCATTGGCTACTGCTCACAGTGCGATCGCGCGGGCGCCGTATCTTGAAAGCGATCTCCGTTGTTAGCAAAGTGCGCGTCCGGACGGTCCTCATCTTTATAGCGATCGGCGATGGAGGCAGTGCATGTGTGAGTGCCGGTACCTTTGTATGCGCTTTGCTTTCGACCTTCAGTTCGCGTTGAAGCGAAAAGAGACAGCGCGAATCAAGTGGCCTGGTGCTGCTGTCGCGCTTTCTCACTTCGGCATTTTCAAAGCGATTTTCCGCGGTCATCGAGCTGCATGAGTTCATGTTTACCTGTAAGCGCATGACACAGTGGTTGTGTATTTAGTTAGTAAGCAGGGAAAGCAGAGTTAGTAAGCAGTTAGGGGACACCCCCCCCACCCCACCATTTTTTCAGAGGGAGCAGGGTTCCGACCGTTTACGCTGAAATGAAATATTTGACACTAGCTATAGGTAAATGTTCAAACTGATGGTTGTGTGGTCCAATGCGAGTGAAATTTTCAATCTGATGGTTGTGTGGTCCAATACTAGCTAAATTTTGAAACTGATGGTTGTGTGGTTCAATGCTTTCCAGAAGGCCGATGATCAACTGGACGTACAACGGTGACACGATGGCTGATTAAGAAGCCACAAATTAAGGCACGCCACTCAACATGCCCCAGTCTTGCGCTAGCCGATTCCATCTTGCGCCTGCAAACTCATCACCCCACCTAGTTTTCTGCCGTCCTCGACTGCCTTCCCTTCTCTTGGTATCAATTCTGTAACTCTAATGGTCCACCGGCTATCCATCCTACGCATTACATGGCCTGCCCAGCTCCATTTCTTCAGCTGAATGACAACTAGAATATCGGCTATCCCTGTTTGTTTTCTAATCCACACCGCTCTATTCCTGTCTCTTGACGTTAGGCCTAGCTTTTTTCGTTGCACCGGTAGAATGCAGGGATCACAGGGAGAGGCGTTCGTCCTGCAGTGGACATAAATAGGCTGATGACGATGATGATTCAACATACCACTAACAAAACTCTTCATCAAATCACAACTACGTAAACAGATGCACAAAAAATTGGAGAGGGAACACACATGGAGAGGGAACAAGAACACATCAATGGATCAGTAACATTTTCCTCATGCCCACCACTCTTCCCTAGAAACTAATACAAAAGCCAGGAAATCGCGGATACTGTATATTTCCAAACTTCCTCTTAAGATGCAACAAAACTGACCACAACACTTGCAAAGGCGGAAAACCTGCACACAAGATCGATGACCAGCTCACAGACTGTCCCCTTACAAGAAAGGATAGGCTACTCCTGACACGCAAATTGTCGTTGTACTTGAGCGTTGTAATTGAGCGTTGTACTTCCTCCGAGTAATGATGCCGGTGAGCAGGATTGTTCCAGGCCGAACACCCTACTGCTACCACTGTGTCCAACGAGGTGGACAGTAAGACTAAAATCAATGGACAGGTTCTTTGAGAACTATGAAAGGGTGGAGGCGGCTTTGTAGGAACTGGTTCAAAGCTCTCTCAGTGGCACCAGCAAGATAGTCATAAACGGATATGAGAAAGTATTAAAGAAAGTGGAAACTTTATTGGGTATCAACCTTTCTATAGCCCTTCTTGGCTCATGCGAGGAATTACCGAGGATGTTTCAACGCACTGTTTACCGCACTGCAGCAGCAAAAGAAGCAGCAGCGGCTCTTTGTGACCGCTTGTCAAGGTTACGGTCTGACACGTCCTGCGGCAGCGAACGAACTCAATAGCAACAGAGTTAGGTCTAAAGGAACCTGGTGTGCCCAGAATTTAGCAGCCACCCAGAAGGCTTCAATTCACATACAAGCCTGAGGAGCTTGTCGCGCTTGACGGCAAGTGGTCACAAAGAATATAGTTCACAAAGAAAATAGTTTTTTTGCCGCTATCGATCGTATTACCAGTGAAATCCGACGGAGATTTGAACAGTCTGGCATGGAGCAGCTGATTAGCTTCGATCGCATTTTGTGTGACCCTGCTGAAGGTCGAAACGTCGCGGCAAACGACCTAAATGAACTTTTATGAGCACACGCTGCAGATTTGGACATTAGCAGGCTGTCAGCGCAACTCGTGCTTCTCCCCACGCTCCTGCGTGACGAAGGTCCAGCCACAAGTGAATGCATTTTACAAATGGCTTTACAAATTCTGCAGGGGATGTCTGCAGATATGCGTAAGATGATGTACGAGGTTGTCCGGTGTCTGCAACTCGTGTCTACTGTGCCTGCGTCAGCTGCTTCAGGAGAGCGATCTTTCAGTGCTCTGAGGCGAATAAAAACATTTCTGCGCAATCGAATGACGCAGATGAGGCAGAGACAACTTCTCCTCTTCCACGTGCCCAAGAAGAGAGGTGTGGAGCTGCACCTGGATGCCGTTATGAAAGAGTTCGTGTCTAGAACGGCAGAAGGAACAGCGACCTCCGGTCTCCTTTGGCAACATCTCCTGCCCAACGCCCTGTTTTCATACCAGCCATGAAGCTCGTCAGTCTACGATAACATCTTTGTACCTAGTGCCTACTTTCTTGTCTACTTGTATCACATTTGTGTACCTGTGTCAGTTCACATTGGCTTCAATGCGGGAGCGAATGCAGAAATATTAAGAAAGATTTTTCGCAGCTTTCTAACCCGTTTTCTCATTTGCGTGGTCTGCGCCGGTTCTCAGTAGTTCTAAAATTTCCAACCATTCGTAAGTTGTATACCAATACGAATAAGCGAGGAGGCAAATATGTACAATTTAATACGGATCCAATTAATTGAAACATTTAGAAGGGATCACATTAAAATTATACTAATTAATAAAATAAAAATATATTGTAAATAAACAAGACTTGACAAATATTGAGAAAAAAATAAATAAAAAACCCAACGTACACAGACAATACCGAACTATACCGCGGGCACATTTTTTGCTAAAGCCTGGCGTCGCCGGTGTGACGTAAGCGACTTTTCCGGCTGCTGCCTGATACGCTGGATATGCTGCACTATATTCACGCCCCTTTACTAAAAGCCCTTCTTCCTTGCGTGCCCATCGACCGAGTTTTCAGTGTCGTTTAAGAACTTTTCACAAGGAAACGAGAAAATATTACCCAAGAAAATTTTGAAAAAGAATTAGCACTCAAGATGCACAATTGGTGAAGGGCACGAGAGGACGTAGTGAATGATCCAGGCCAGCTTGTTTAACTTTCTGTGTTTCTGCAATTTAAAGAAAATTAGAGGGGTAAATACAGTTATTTGAATCAGTTACTTTTTATTGGTTGCTCAATTACTTTCGTGGGGCAGTAATTAGTATTGTAATCAGTTAGGCTTATGAAACATTTGTTTGTAATTGCTATCGGCACTTTTTGGAACGTTTACATGTCTGTTTAAATAACATTATTTATTCATAATCCCCCTGTAACAGACTCATTTGCTTAAGACTATCTTAGCTCACAATCTCTAAAGCTCAAAATTGTTACTTGAGACCCTTGCCCTATATTCAATAAGACTGGCGTTTGCTCTCCAACAACGCAAGCAAGGCGCTTGTGGTGAAACCCGGAGCAAGCTCGTTTTGGACAATGACGCATGCAGATGCTGGCGCATCACATTATGATGACGAACCATGAGATGTAATGTATTTTCAACGCTGCCATGTAAAAACGCTTACATAAAGGAGCTTTTCGCGTGAGAGCTACAAGTCAGATGTGATGAGGTGCGCCAGTTAATGAACACGTCAGGGAAGAGAATACCATTACAAACATTGGAACATTAAGCTGAGCGTGTAAATACAGAACTTAGCATATGTGTGTCACATCTGTAGCAAACAATAAATGGCACTGGTAAGGATACAATATTCACTGTGTTGTGTGATTTTGAGTTTCTAGGCAAGCTTCGCTACCTTGCTTGTATATATGTCGTGCGAATGCAGAGTGGCTGTCTTTTTCAGGGCAATGCATTGCTTATTCAAAGTATGCTACTTTGACTATGACTCTTTTCTTGATGGTAATTTATAGTACGTGCTCGCAGCCGATGTGTTTGGCATGTTCGGAAAAATTATGTTTTTGCCATGAGGCTACATTTGCTTCATACTGAAAACATGCATTTAGAAATGCATTTTATTTGTCTAGACTTTGTGAGCACCCGGTGTTGGTTGGAAAATTCAAGGGAATGCGACAGTATTTTCTGAAGAAATTGCACCTCGAATAATTTAAGATTATTTATCTGAATCGGCAATGTTTGGCCTAAGTGACGGAAACGGGTAAATATAAGAAAATTGGCGAGCCATTTCATTCTGTGAAGGTGGATGATCAGTGAACTTGTAGCACATCGCACGGGTTAGACAAGGGTACAAGCTTTTATTTTCGTCATTTGGTAATGGCAGAACGATAGTTTTGTGATTACTGTGATATACACTCATTGGTTCAGTTACTGCCTTAGACATAATCTTGGTCAAAGTTAAATATGTACGCAAACATTGTTCAGTAGATAAGTGATTTGGATTGTTGTACACTGTACCACAATACCTGTACCACAATACACTGGAAACCCCAACCAACAACTGGACCCAGACATATCGGAGGCAGAGGTCGGCGTCACGCTCCACAAGCTGCGTACAACATTGGCGCCCGGCCCGACGGTGTGCCCAACAAGACGCTGCGAAACCTCGATCCAAAGTAGGTAGGGGCCATCACCTAGTACATGACGAATGCTGGAAATCCGGGCAATTACCCTTGGCATGGAACACGCCAGAGTCACCTTTATACAGAAACCGGGCAAGAAATTCGACCTCGAAAATCTTCGACCCATATCCCTATACTCTTGCTTGGGCAAGCTAATAGAACACGTCGTGTCCTGCCGTCTACAAAACTACACGGAAGAGCACAACCTACTTCCCCCCACTATGCTAGGCTTCTCAGCTCATTTATCCACCCAGGATGCCCTCATCGTACTGCACAATGCATGATCTCCTAAGACCAGAGAGTGGTACAAGCACCAAAGCCTTAATCAGCCTAGACCTTGACAAAGCCTTTGATAACGTGAAGCACATAGTAAACAGCTTGGCCAAGTTGCAAGCGAGAGAACGCTAGTACAATTACATATGTGTTTTTCTATCCAACCGTACGGCCGAACTCTCGGGGGGAAATCTACTCTCCGAACCGATCAATCTTGGAGATCGCGGCACTCTTCAAGGAGCCATTCTACCACTTTTTCTATATAGCCTCGGAATGAAGTCGCTACCATCCAAACGCGACACGATACCCGGCCTGCGACACACTCTGAACGCCGACGACATTACGCTCTGGACGACCACGGGATCCCACGGACACGTCGAAGGGACCCTACAGAAGGCAGCCGACACGGTCGCCCAGCATCTGACTGACGCGGGTTTAGAGTGCACGCAGAGCAAATCGGAGGTACTAATACTCCTACTCCCTGACCGGCGCAGAATGAAGACTCCACTACCCAACATTAACGCGTACTTCAACAACACGGCAATACCCCATGTGGATCACATGAGGGTACTGGGCATTTTTGTAGAAAAGAATCACCACAACAACATCACCATTGATCATCTCACCATAGCGCTGAATCAGACGGTCCATCTAGTCACTCGACTGAGGGCACGCAAGCAAGGTATGGAGGAGAAGCAGCTACTCCATATCATCCACGCCTTTGTCAAAACTGGACCGCCTCATTCGCAAAGTGATTCGCAAATCGGCGCTGGGGCTCATCCGTACCACCCCTACCAAGCACCTCCTAAGTCTGGGATTACACAATACCGTGTAAGAGCTTCTAGAAGCACTCCGCACGGCGCACATTCACCGACTACAGAGAAACAAGACCTGATCCTTGACCGCATCGGGCACAGAGTATCCCCAACGCACAACAATCCTGAAACCATTCCCCCCAACATCAGAAAGAGGTTCGTCATCAAGCCGCTGCCAAAGAACATGCTGGCAGGTCATCACGACGGCAGACGAAAAGCAAGAGCTCAAGCCCTGCACAAAACCCACGGGTCCAACGTGAATGCAGCATACGTCGACGCTGCTCAATATTCCTTGCCAAATAACTCATGCGCAATCAGCGCAATTAGCATTCCCAAGATCATCAACAAATATGACAACAACCAATCTACGCCCCTAGCAACACAGAAAAGGACGGCCGGTTCTGTCCGTGCCCTCAACTCGGTGGAGGCACAAGAGGCGGCCATTGCCCTCACTGTAGCCGCCGGATTTACAACTATAATCAGTGACTCAAAGACTTTATACAACTTTACACGTGGAATCGTGGCCCCAGCCACGCTTCGAATACTACATCCCCCACTCTACTCCAAACAACAAGATAGGGAAGAAGAACCCTCCCCAATTAAATTGATATGGGTCCCGGCTCACGCAGGGAACCCGGGGAATGAGGCGGCCTACCAGTGTGCTCGAGGATTTGTCAGTCGAGCGGTGGGTTCCGTCTCATACCCGGGGACCTGGTCAGCGAGCCACTGACCAAATACCATATTGCCCAACACTACCGCCTCGCAAGACGGGCAACCCTCACCTCATCGCAAGCTCACCAAGGGACAAGTAGTCACCTGGCGCCGACTCCAACCGCACTCATTTCCCAACTCACAAATATACGCACACTTTTACCCTGACTTGACAGACCCACACTGCTCATTATGTGGGTCCATAGCCTCCTTAAATCATATTCTCTTGGGCTGCATGGAAAATCCCCGTCCTGGCCGTTCTCTCGCCTGAAGCGTGGGAAGCGATATTCATGAAGCCGAAACTTGAGGTTCAACTTCGGGCCGTCACAAGAGCCGAGGAGGCTGTAAGGCATCACCTGTTGGCCACCCCTCACTAAGCCAAAATAACAAAATAAAGTTGTTTGCTTCTCCTCTCTCTCTTGAGTATATGGCAGTGCCTGCTGCTCGTGAGTCCATGCGCTGTTCAGGGGGGGGCGCTACGAGTGCTCGAGGCATGCAGACATGCTTCCCATCGGCTCCATGACTTTTTTGAATTTTCTAGCCGAAATTTCCTGGCGCCGCTGGGATAAGCACAATATCTTCGTAACCATTAAGGGACTCAGCGGGACCAGAACTTCGGTGAGCAGTAGTTTTACGACTAATGGGAGCCCCATTCGTTCGGCCATGCCTACAGGATGGTTAGCCCTAATGCCGAACACTGACGCGCAGAAGCCCGGAGACCCGGAAGCACCCGCCGCGTCGCCGGTTAGCTGTGGAGTCGACCCATCCCGGAACGCTATGATCACCCGAAACCCAGGCGTCATTGCCCATCAACCGACCACCACGACCGAAACCATGAAAATTGCAGCCGAGAGTCACCCGAGACCCCTGCCTTAAGAGGGGTCTCCCGGGCCGCCTATAGTCATCTCGGAGCAGCTGCACCATGAAGAATCCCAGTAGCAAACGAGCGTTTCTCTTCATCAGTAACGCTGCCTGCAAAAACATAAAAACGGGTGAGCAGGACCTAGTCGGGCAAAACCCTGGCACCGAAAACCACGCCGTTACGGCTAGGCCTAACCGAGGCACCAACCGCCGCCGGAAAAGCCACTTCGCCAGGTACCTGTGAGCTACTCAAACATCTATTTCTGAAGACGCAACTGCAAGGAGCGGGCCTCGCCGACGCTCTTCTCCGCTCCCGCTAAATTGCACCACGCGTTCTATGCTGATTATATGACCCTATGGGTGTCACAAGGCTCCATTGGGGAGGCCCAAGATGTCCTCCAAACAGCTATCAACGTCATCGAACAGCATATTAGCATAATGGGCCTCTTCTGCTCACCAAAAAAGTCCTAATTGCTAACGATTAAACCTTACACGGGCGACCCAGGCATAGACCTGTTCGTACACGGTCAACCAGTGCCTAAGGCTGATAAAATCAGGATCCTGGGTCTCTACATCCAATCTAACCTAGACGCTTGTTTTGCACTGAACCTCCTCAATAAGCAAATAAAGCAAATCTCAGGACTGGTTCGCCGGATTACGTCACGCAATCACGGTCTGTCTGAAAAGGACACCATGCAAATGATTGAAGCTTTGGTGGTCAGTCCTGCCTACCACCTCCCGTATCATCATCTCACTGAAGAACAACTGGGTCAGACTAATAGACTAATCAGGTGGGCGGTTAAGACCGCACTGAGGCTACCGGTGCGCACTAGCACTACCCGCCTTCTGCAAACTGGTCTCTACAATACCGTCCAGGAAATCATAGAGGCACAGAGAAGTAATCAACTCCTGCGCCTCTCCCGAACACCCACTGGGCGAAACCTACTCCGAACTCTGGGGTGCGAGCCAAGTGGCACGATCACGAATGAAGAGCCGTAGTGCCCCATTCCTGTAAGACTCGCGGTTCACATGCACCTCAAACCGTTGCCACGAAACATGAATGTTCAACGCTACTCAGGCTGACCCAAGGCGCGGGCCGATGACTACGCCCGGCGTTATCAAAATCGCGAAGACGTCCTCTACGTCGACGCCGCGGTCGGTCCGCTCGAAGGAAAGGCCACGGCTGCTGCCATGACGGAGGACGGGCGCATTAACATCTCTGCCTCGGTTAAAACAGCGCGCACCAACGTGGCTAAGGGGGTCGCATTAGCTCTAGCAGTGGCGCATGTGGCCGCGGATTCTACCATTACAGAAATCTGCAGCGATTCCCAAATTCCATATCGCTACTTCCTTCAAGGCATAGCGCCTAAGACAGTCACACATATTTTACAAAACATCCCTCCGCTTCCCCATCCGGTGATAATCACGTTGGTGCCTGGGCATGAGTGTGTCCCCGGGAACGAGCGCGTTAATGCGCAAGTCCGAGCTCTTTCCCTCCGGACTCTGGACGACCGCTCATCCAAGCCCACGGAAAAACCAGGAGAGGGGATCTACACCTACCACCAGATCACCACATATTACAGGAAAGGTAGACAAGAATTACCTGCCCCTCACCATTCCCTTACCCCCCATCAGAGTTCATTCTCGCGCCAGATCCAGACCAAGGCACTTATTTACCCATATCTGGCACGTTTATTTTACCCTGGTCTCAATAATCCACAGTGTACCACCTACCAAGCGCCCCGGGCAGATCTCTTCCACTGTTTGTGGAACTGCCCCAAGCCCATGGCGCTACAACCTATTCCCAACCCTTCCTTTTCCACGTGGGAGGCCGCTCTTCGGGCCACTTGCTCGGATGACCAGCTCTGGCTGGTGGACCCGGCCTGCCTAGAGATGTCGGCCAGGGGGCTCTCGAACATATAGGGGCCAAACCAAATTTAAATAGATGAAATAAAGTTTTATACATTCATCCATCAATCTCCGCTCCCGCGCACCGACATGAATATCATGAGCCGTCCGGCCCCGGGCCTCCTCGTTCGAAAACTGCAAACCCATCAAGTGGCCAAGGCCACCCTCATGAAAATTATTTGCCTCACGTTTCAGGCACCATCACACCCGATGCAAGTGTACCTATAAACTCACGAGGACCTGCTTAATGGTGTCGTACACGGCATCGACGCAAGCACCCGCGAAGAAGAGCTTATGTCGAATCTTCGGGTACGCACACATGGAGTCAGCATCATGCGGGACCGTATACTCGGACATTCTCAGACATCCCTGATACACTTCGAGGGACCCCAGGCGTTCATATTTGTGTACTTCAGCGGAGGGTATATGCCTTGTTGATACCACCAGCCGACAAGGCAGTTTTGCATCATTTGTAGAACCACCGTACATCGACCAGACGTCTGCCCCAACCCAACGGTTTGTGAGTGCAACGTCTGCAACCACCTTTAGACAGAAAGCGGATATACTTGTGTTTCGAAGTGCGCCCTGTGAGGAGGGGCCCGTCACAAGGCCGCAACAGAGTAAAACAACAAAGTCAAGCACATTCCACCCATAAGGGAAACCTTCATCGACCACCACCCCCAAAACCAAACGACAGCGCCACCCGGTTACCTAGTCTACCATGGCGGCTGACCTTCGCCCGTGGTATTCCGCTGCGAGCGGAAAGACTCGGACTTCGACTACTCGGAGTTGTCGAGTGCCTACGGATCCCGGTCTGATTCCAGCCCGCGGTCCAGGTCGCCCTCCAGCTCGTGGCCCGGCCTCATTTGCGGCAGCCCAGACGGCTATCTCTTTCGGTGTCCGAAGCACTGGCAGCAGGCAGCAACTAACACTGCGGTACCCAAAAGGCAAAGGGCCCCAGCAACACCAGCAAAGTCCAAGGAAGCCTCACCCAAGAGGCACCTGCACTAAGGTAAACGAGGTAAACCCAACGACAGCGCCACCCGGTCAGCTAGTCGACCAAGGCGGCTGACCTTCGCCCGTTTTAACTTATGTGCTGTTCAACAAAAATCTCGGTGCTAATACAATGGTAAAATCGGCGGTAATGCAGTTCCACTGAACTGTGAAAGCTGGGCAAGTGCGGAGCACTGACTCGCTGCTGCTTCCCTTGTGTTTTCCTTGTGTTTATCCTGTTTTATCCTGTGTTTATATTGTGTTTAGCTATTGTTTTCACAATGTTGGGGATTGGCTTGCTTGTGCTGGCTTGATCAGCCCTGCGTCGGCTTTGTCTTTCACGGGCGAGCGTCCGTTGTCGCTCCAAGCGTGCTTGGCGCCCTCTCTTGACTAGTTTCGCTATCAGCTTGGCGTTTTTAATCGAGTTTTCAATAATTGGAGTAATGAATGGCTTAATTCATGACATTTTCCTTATTTTGTACTGTTTTATACGTATTTTGTTCATTTTATCCATTTTAGGAAAATTTTATAGGAATATTACGTCTTACGTATAGACCTTGTGTTGTGCGTGACACCCACCGACGAGCGACGACATCCCGGGCACCTGAAGTGCTCCGCACTTAAAACGATTCCAGTATACACACAGACTTGAAACAATGCATCTTGACGTATTTATTGTAATAATAATAATAATAATAATAATATAATAATAATAATAATAATAATAATAATAATAATAATAATAATAATAATAATAATAATAATATTATTATTATTATTATTATTATTATTATTATTAGCGGCGGAGAACTTGAAGCCTGCTTAACCTGCGCCCTGATTTGGCCCGATTTGGACTATCACTGGGATCGGGCCACGCTCACGTTTTCACTGATGACGCAGAAACACTAAAAATACCTGGAAATCTTGACTTATTTCATATTTATTAGTTATTGTTAATAATATTATGGGCGGAGTGCTTAAAGCCTGCTTCACCTACGCCGCGGGTCGGCCTGGTATTACGCGATCTCCGGGAATCGCCACGCTCAACCTTTTAAGCAAAGCTTTATACGCTCACAAGTGTCGGCGGTGGTGGTACTGGGGGTGGTGGTGGTGATGTCACACTGAAAAGTGGGCAGATCCTGGTAATTGTGCAAAAAGGGTCCAAACTCAATCGCACATACCCCTGTGGGCTCGGGGATCTGTAACGCGCCCTTAACTACCCTTGTCCCACGTGGGACCCCCCCAAAAATGGTGAAGCATCAATTACGATAAAAAATTAGTAGAGAGCTATTCGGAGTATGGATAGTAGTTGTATCGGCTGCATAAACTTGGAGACATTCGTTTAATAACTGAATTAACAAGCGTGGTGTCCACGCGCACAAGAAAACATGAATAGATCACACTCGATGACAGCAGACAACCACTGTCAAAACGTTGGCAGCAAGCGCAGCCACCGCAGTGAGCGAAGGTTCGTGCAGGCTATCGCTTCAACAGAAACTGAGCGGCGAATGCACAGCGCATCCAAGGTCAGAGCTACCTGGAGATCGCTTTCAAGATACGGTGCGCGCGACAGCCCGCACCGGCGCAAAGTACAAGACACTTGTTCGCAGAGTAGCTGTCCCCCCTCCCTCCGTCCCGCGCTGCCTTCCCGCTCGCCTCCTTTCGCGTGGGAGATCGAGCGGCCAGTTCCCCTTGCGCCCGATTGCAAGATACGCATTTGATGCCGCAGCACAGCGTCGCCCCCCTCCCTCCTTCCCATACCCCCACGGCCTTTCGCGCGACGGATTCGCGTTTGCTCTCCACCGTGCGTTCGTTCTCCATGATAGCGCGCGTCCCTCACGCGCTTTCACTCGCACATACGGCGCGTGGTGACGATTTTATCGCCCTTGGACTTTATACAGAACGTCACCGCGACAGAAACCCGCTTGAAGTGTCCACCTGCCCTTCCCCTGTTGAGAAAATGGGGGTAAGTGAAGCTTGTCGTCCGCTTCTAGCGTGAGGGTTGCCGAAGCCCAGGCAAAACGTCAGCGTAGAGCCGCCGACCCTAAGTTTAGGGAAAACGAAGCGGAACGCCTGCGACAGTGTTGTCTTGCCACAAACTCCGCTTACCCCTATTTTCTCCACAGGGGAGGGCTCTGAATTTGTGTTGTTGATGCCCGCGCACGAACAATACAAAGAACCCTAGCCATATACAGCTTCGCTGAAAGAAAGGGCTGAGAGCGAAGATCCTTTGCTCACGCCTCGTGTCTAGTAACGCACTAAATGTACAGGGGCACTGGCTAATGACTGCCGAGAGAGCTTATTTGTTCATGCGTAACACGGCTGCATAAATCACTATATAGTATTTCGATAGCAATTATATGGACACTACAGGCGCATTTATGCCATCGGCGTCACCGTCACCGTCGCAGTCACTGTGAGGTTCCGTATTGGGAGTGAGCTCCACTACTGGAAATGCGCCACCGTCGGCGTGACGTGATATGAGGCATCACGTGGTCCCAGTGGCCGCGTGGTCTGCTTCGGAAGCGCCGAAGCGAGTTGAAAATGAAAGTTTAGTGCCACCTGCGCTACGGTTTCGATTAAGTGGACATGTGTTCCCGCTTTAGGTGCCTGCTTGACAGCACTTGAAAGCACTATAATAGGTAGTGGCTGCTTGTCAAGGTGTCCAAACATGGTAGGCTATTGCTCAGTACCACAGTGCCGGACGCGTACCCACCTGGCCCGATGTCAGCCTCCACACGCACCCGCAGGCCAAGAAGCTGTGTGTAGCTTGGTTTGCGAAACTTAGAACCGGCACGCCGCCATCGGCTACAACTTGGCTGTGCAGCAAGCACTTCCGCGAGGAATATTTCTGCTACGGCGTCGGGGCTGCGATGTTCGGTGAGTAGTAGAAAGCGCGCACTGAGAAGCTCGCCCACGCGCGCTGCCCGGTTAATGTCAAGAAGATTTGGTCTACGAACTTGCTGATGCTAGATACTGGTAAGTTCACAAACATGGAAAGGGAATTGTAAGAAGCATATTCAAGAAAGGCATGGCATATGGTTATGTGTGTGTTAGCACCAAACAATGAACGTACTGGATTAACAAAAAAAAAAAAAAAGCAGCGGGAAATTCCTCGCTGAGAAGACCGATAAGCATACATTGTGACGCAACTTGATAAATAACGACATTTAAACTTCCACGAATTTAGACGAAAAAAAAATTTGAATCGTTACGACTGCACACCATGAGGCGACGTCATTGTCGAAGTCCCAGTTATTACGAAATTATTTTTGAACAGCTCTGATAGCATCCACGCAGCAATGGCTGCTTTTGTACTGTCAAATGTTTATAAAGCTCACAGCACGGTGCGAAAACGGGCTCGCAGCGAAAGGGAACCGATGTGCGCGGACATGTATGTAGACGCGCAGTGGGTCGTGCTAACCCGTGCGATCGCTGCATTGATATTTTATTCTTTTATGCTCCGTTTGGTTATACAGACAGCACACCATAAGAAAATATTTCACACAGCCTGCTCTCAGCGACTGCCTACCTTACACGCAAGAAGCTCTTTTGGGGGACTCCATCGCGTCGACCGCGCGAAATGGGCGGGCGTTCACTGTACGTATTCGGTAAGGAGATATCGCCTGTAAACTAGATATGCTGCGCTTTCTGTTTGCCCAAGATTATTCTTTTGACAGTAAAACACTTCCCTCGTTTGGAGAGTACTTCCAGAAATGGCCGGGAGGGCCCCTGCGTGGTGTTCTTATTGAGCGCCGACAGCCAAACCTATGAGGAGCGCGCCGCGTTATCCCTCATACTACGCAAGCGAAGTGCTTCCGACATATTGCGACTCCATAACTCCTCGCTCCCATAAAGTCCACGGGCGATAAAATTGTCGCCGTGCGTGGTATGCTGTATGTGCGATTGAAAGCGTGTGAGGGTGAGCGGGCGATCGCGTCTCAACCTCGCGCACGCAAGGGCTGGGATCGGAATGGAAGCGCGCGCAACGCTGCGGAGGGAGGGTAGGGAGTGGGGAGGATGTTCTACTCCACGTGCGCCTACCGGGGCGCAAGGCTCCGGGGGGAGGGTAGAGAGGGGGTGGCATCCTCCGGCTCGCACACCCGCCCGGGTGGCTGTTTCTTGAAATCCATCTGCGGGCAGGGCAGAGTCCACCCTGCTCTGTAGTTTCGCGGCTTGCTTCACGTTAAGAGCGGCGGCACGAAGATCAATTCGCTTGCTACTGCGGCCGCGCTTACTCACTCCAGCGTTTATACAGCGAGTGTCCGCGGTCATCGAGAGATATCCCTTCATATTTGCTTGTGCCAGCCACCCCATGCTTGATCATTTAGTTAGCATGCTTATGTTTACAAGTTTAGACGGCCGATAAAGCTACTATTTTTCGTCTATCTGCCCACTAATTTGCTATCGCAATCAATATTTCGCCTTTCGGGCGAAACTGCGGCTTTTTTGCCGAGTAATTTATGGGGTCAAACATTACACAACAACAGCACTGAATACTTCAAACAGTAGTTTTTATTATTCTTATTCATATCAAGGAATGCAGTCGCCAGGATATGGTATATATTTTGGATCTTGGCAGTTCGTGCTGAAGTACAGTTTTGGCATCATAGGTAGGTCTTTTTCTTGTGTTCTGTAATAATTGTCGGTCGTCCAGAACGAACATAAGGCTTTTTCTGCAAGTACAAATAATGAAAATAATGGTAAGACATAATCGCACAAGGCTAATGCAGTAATCCGTACATTACTCAGGTATTAATGCATTCATTCAAGGCTGTACTACGAGTTTTGCTGGGAAGGATATTTTCTTGCCCTAGTAGGAACAAAATTTATTACGAGCACGATTACACATAGAGCAATGAAATTTGACCGGTAATATGGGCTCGTCAACGTGATGGATAAACAAGGTTTTACTGCATTTCCAGTGATTATATGGAGTACATTTGATGTTCTGTCGTTGAATGCTGTAGTTGATGTTCTGTAGAGACTGATTCCAGGAATAATTCTAGCTAGTAGTATTGTGTATCTTAACCAGAACATGCGGTAACATGTTTAAAATTGGCATTGTGCTTGTAACATTTTATACAGTATTTCCAAACTTGGATTATTTTCTATGCTTTCACAGAGTTCAAAAAGAAATTCTTATTTTAGAACTCATAGCGATGTACTTATGAAGCTTGTTTAGATGTGAGAGTGTCGATTCATAGCTGTGACAATATAATACCTTAGGAGAATTTCTCGTCACCCATGTTTTATTCATAAGGAGCTCATGTATGTGGTGCCCCTCCTGTGAGATCTGTAAGCCTTTCTTGAGTGTTGGTTTACTGATCCTGTGCGGGGTTTTATCATTCTACTGCAGTATTTAACTACATCACTTGTGGTATTTGAAGTTATTCCTGATTCAAGATTGGGAACAAAAGCGTTTGCCAGTTGCAAGGTGTTTTAAGAGAAGCATGTCTTTATGCTAAATACGTCTCCAAGCTTTTGCCACACCTTTCTTACATCCACAGACAATTCGCCATAGTAGTCAAAACTGATTGCAGTAATACTACGCTGGAGATCTTTAGGAGCTGTGGATGGCAATTTCGATATTTTTGAGCGGAAAGAATATTTCTTCGAGCCTTTCGAAGTTCTGGAGGAATGTCTAATGTTATTTTTATTCATTTATATATTTACCTTTATATTCATATATTTGCTGACCTATTTATCCATATAAACTTTCGTGTTTATGGCCACGCAGAACAGATTTTATACGAAACAAATAAGCGAAAGCATTAACAGCGTGTAGTTTGTGATAATAGGGCATCGTTGCCTAAGGCTTCCGTCTCTGAAGGCAGCGTGATGCATCGATAAACTTATTAAATACAAGAAACGCCTGCGTTTTCAAATCATTACGAAACTGTGAAAACAGACTGCGAGGGAGAAATTACGGAAATGCAGCGCACATGTTGGAATTTATGTAAAGAGATGTCACGTTGAAATGATAATTACGCCGAAAGCAACTTACGGCGATGTGTACTGTTCATGCAGTGCAACATGTTCACTCCTGCAATGTTTCTCAATGTAAACGAAATGTTAAAAATTTCTACTAGTGCGATTTTCGTTTACATAATTCACCACCCTCAGAGCTCTTGCGAAATCCAAAACACCAAATCAGGTGTAATTTGAAACGACAAAATGAGGACGATGTTACTACTGTGACAGTATGACGATGCTACATCAACAACGACCGCATGATCCCGACAGCATGACAGAGGCGGAATCATGATGATGGCATGTTAGTGTTACAGCTCACACACATGCTTACGTACACCTACCATCCCGGGACATGTGTGTAATACAATCTGGTGGCGGTTTGTATTACGTCTGATACTGATTAATTGTGCACTATAGCAGCCTTCTAAAATATATCTACGAATGAATCCGCAGAGATACCAACCTACCAAAACAGCCACACATATGTAGGTGGGCAAATGTGGGCTCCCCTAAAAAACTGCGGTTCCAACGGGTTGTGGCAATAGGTTTACGCGAAGGTACCATGGATGCTTGCGCAGAAAGCTGTATCTGTATAGCGATCACACTGTATAACATAATTTTGGTGTTGAAAAACTACCTCAAGATGTGGCCCAATAGTGGTCGCAGTTTTACTCGTGGTGGGCAACCAATCTGCCGTCCACCAACTGTCACCGCTGCCTGCGACTGTACTGTCAGAACCATCTCGCGGCAAGATCATCTGAGCGCAGGTTCTGGCATTTGGTGACGTTTCAAGCTACAATGTCTGCGTTTGTGCCGCCACACTGAGGGACGCTTGATTGCCAAGTCTCGCTTCCACAGGTATGTTAACTCGAGAATTCGTACTGCTTCCTATACAATGATCGATTCCTGCTGTTGCTTTGGGGCCCACACGGTCATTTTTGCGGTAGTATGATCTGCAATTATTCCCATGTCGTCACTAGAACTTTGTCCTCTTGAGCGGTGATGTTGAGCTCAGTCCCGGATCCGGGGGAACACCCTACTCGAAGTGCTCTCTCAACGCTCTGCAGACGTCGGCTAAGGCGCCGATGTCAAGCTGTGATAACCCTTCTGCTGTGCAAATTCTCGCTGATTTAATTGCTCGTAAGTAAAGTACGTCACAACATATATCTGAAATCAAAAACACTGTCAAAACTCCTTTCGGCGCCTCGGAATTGCGTGTGGCTTCTCTCGAGAACTCGTGTTCACAGATACTCGCTGACCAAGACTGATCGGCTTCGTGCCAAGTTGGCCTGCTTAAACCAAACTGTTGCTCAAATAACTGCTAAATATGACGACTTTGAAAGCCGTTCAAGAGGAAATAACGTATTTGTTCATGCAATACCTGAACGCAAAGATGAGAATCATATCACACTGCATTGAAAGATTGTGAACGTGTTTTCCAACAAACATTCCGTCGACTGCCCACGCATTGAACGTTTTCATCGGTTAGGCTGGACACGGAATGGGCGTTCTCGTCCTATGGTCCTAAAGTTGCTTGACTTTAGCGGTAAGTAGCTGCTGATAAAAATCGCTTAAAACTTGGTAATTTCCCGTTTGAGATTTTCCGAAGATTTTTCTTCGAGAGTCCGTGCACTTCATAAAAAGTTATGAGACGCTGCAGTTGAGCAACGGAATAACGGTTGGATTGTTAAGATGAGGCTTGACAATTTATTCATTCATAGTGCTCGGTTTACCCGGGAGAGTGTCTCAAATAGTTTAATATAATTTTCTCGTTTCGATACAAGCGCGAAGTTGCCAAATATTGCTTCCTCTTAAGGTTGACAATCCCGTTAATCTCCCACAGATCTTGTGCTTCTGATTGTTAATGACAGAATCATAATTAACAAATTGCCACAGTTTTTGTTGCCAGTTTCTTCATGTTCCCCGCATGTTATATGCTTCACAGAAACATGGCTTGGACTGGACTGGACAAACTTTATTTGGGTCCTGCAGGACGCGCTTAGGGCGTAGTGGGCGTCTCCCACGTAGGGACCGACAGGGAATACCTGGCGGCCGCTTCGTGGGCCTGCTGGACGGCCCACGAAGCTTCTGAGCTTCTGAGGGACTTCTCCCACTTGTCCGAGGTAGAGTCGGGATGAGCGTTTCTACACTCCCAGAGCATGAGTGTGAGTGTCGCCGTGTATCCGCACGAGGGGCACATGTCGCTGGGGTACGCGTCAGGATAGAGAACGTGGAGTTTGGCGGGGTTTGGGTACGTGTCTGTTTGTAATAAGCGTAGGGTTAGCACTTGCGGTCTGTTAAGTTTGGGGTGTGGGGGCGGAAAGATGCGGCGTCCAAGGTAGAAGTGTTTGGTGATTTGATTATACGTAATGGGTGCATCTCGGTTGGTCTCTATCTCGGCGAGGTGGGGTTGCCCTGGGACGGCGCGGTCAGTAAGCGCACGCACTGCGTTGTGGGCGATCGCGTTGAGGTTTGGCGGGGCACCCGGCACCCGTCCGAGACGGGCGGGGAACCAGATGACGATGCGGTGCTTGAGGGTACTCTGATCCGCGCTGCGGAGGATGCGTAACGCTTAGTGCGAGACGACACCGCGTTCGAAGGCTTTGATGGCCGGTCTGGAGTCGCTGTAGATGACATTCCGTTTGCTGTCGAGCATACCTAGGGCTATGGCTACTTGATCCGCTATTTCGGGCTCTCGAGTGAGGATCGTGGCGGAGTTGAGGAACCGCTGTGATGATGAGACCGCTACCGAGGCGAAGGCTCGGTTGTGGCGATAGGCAGCGGCGTCCACGAACGAGACATCATCCGTTTTCATGTCTATGCGCCTGAGAAGGGCGGTCGCTCGCGCAAGGCGCCTGCCTCGTTTTAGGTCGGGATGCATATTTCGCGGAATGGGAGCGATCGTGATAAGGTCTCGGATCTCGCGGGGAACCGGCGTCAAATCTGGGGGATCCCTGGTCATCGAGGAGAAAAAGCCGAGCTCGCGCAGAATGTGGCGGCCCGCCTTGGTGGTCGTGAGCCGGATCATCTGCGTTCGCTCCTGAGCCTCGGCGATCTCTTCTAGCGTGTTGTGCACGCCGAGCTCGAGGAGTTTATACGTGGAAGTGGTGATAGGGAGACCGAGGGCTCGTTTCACAACCTTTCGAATAAGAGCGTTGAGTTTGTCGCGCTCTGCACGTAGCTGAATGTGTATGGCGGCGACATAGGTAAAGTGGCAGTGAACAAACGCATGTACAAGACGCAGTAGGTTGTCTTCTTTCAGGCCGTGGTGCTGGTTGGCCACTCTACGTACGAGTCGTATTGCATTTTCAGTCTTAGTCATTAGTTTCTGCACCGTTAGGGTGTTGGTTCCGCTGGACTCGATGATCATACCCAGGACCTTGATGGAGTCTACCCTGGGAACTATACGACCGTCTCTTATGCGGAGTGTGATGTTGCGTTCGGCCGGAGGTTTCCACCCTTTGGGCTTGGCGCCCCGGCGTTTGGGCAAGTACAGCAACAGCTCCGACTTGGTGGAGGAGCACTAGAGACCGGTGTGTTCAAGGTATACGACTCGGCAGTTTCAATGGCCGATGAAGCCATCCGACCCCGTGGAGCACCAGATCGTTATGTCGTCCGCATAGATGGTGTGATTTAGCCAGTCGATCGTCGAGAGTCGTTCGGAGAGCCCGATCATCACTAGGTTGAAGAGCGTCGGCGAGAGGACGGACCCCTGGGGAGTTCCCCGCTGTCCGAGCTCGACTTCTTTCGACACCAGGTCTCCTGCGCGGAGGACGGCCCTGCGCCGGGTCAGGAAGGAGCGGACAGAGTCGTAGAACCGACGCCCGAGCCCGAGGTCTGCGATCGCCTTCAGGATGGACGAGTGGGCGATCGTATCGAATGCCTTTTCTAAATCAAGGCCGAGTATGGCACGGATATCCCGAGTGTTTCCTCCGTTGAGAATTTGATGTTTGATGAGTAACATGGCATCTTGAGTAGATAGCCCAGGTCGAAAGCCGATCATGTGGTGCGGGAAGCAGTCGAGGTCCTCGAGATAGCGACCGACCCTGTTGAGGACGACGTGCTCCGCCACCTTGCCGCGTGAGATGGGCCGGAGGTGATCTAAGCTAGGCGCTTTTCCCAGTTTGGGAATAAGGATCGTGTGGGCGAGTTTCCAGGCGTTGGGTAGGTCGCCCTTCTTCCACGTTTCGTTGATAGTATCGGTGAGGTAAGTGACGGAGGGCTCATCCAAGTTGCGTAGGAGCTTGTTGGGGATGCCATCGAGGCCAGGGGTGGAACGGCCATTGAGTTCGTGGAGAGCTCGGCGCACCTCTTCGACGGAAAAGTCGGCGTCTAAGTGGGTGTTGTCGGTACCAGTGTATTCGGGGTGAGGAATCGACGGATCCGCGGGAAGCGGTAGATATTTCTGCACGAGGCTCTTGGCGACGTCTTCGGGTGGTGCGGTCCCTTTGGCCTGATGGAGTATCTTCGCGAGAGAATGGCGCTGATTGGTGCGGGTGTTGGTGTTGGTGTCGTCGAGCAGTTGTTTGAGAAGGTTCCATGTTTTGCCATTACGGGCCTGCCTGTCAATCGAGTTACAGACTTCGTCCCACTGCTGTTTGGAAAGGGTGCTGCAGTGATCCGCTATTCTCTTGTTCAGCTCGGATATGCGTTTGCGTAACCTCAGATTGAGGCGCTGGCCCTTCCATCGGGCCAGTAGGGATTGTTTGGCCTCGAGCAGGTGAGCTAGACGACTGTCCATCCTCTCGGTGGGCAGGTCTGTACAGATGGTTTTGGTGGCCTTGCCGACATCGACCTTACGCTGATCCATCCACGTCTCGAGACTTGGCGCGGCGGAGGGAGGGGGTCGTTCTGCGCGAGTCTTACGGAAGAGGTCCCAGTCCGCCCACGTGTACGTCTTGGTCTTCCTGCTGACTGGGGGGGAAGTGTACGGCCAATAAGAAGTGGTCGCTACCGAGATCTACCGCGAAGTTGGACCAACGGGCGTCGGCGATATTCTTGACGAAGCAGAGATCCGGGGTGGTGTCTCTTTGCGTGGACGTGCCAGTGCGGGTGGGGAAAGCCTTGTCCGTAATGAGGGTAAGACTCATGTCGTTCGCGTTCTGCCAAAGCTCGGAAGCCTTGGGGGTGTCGTACGCGTAGCCCCAGGTGCGATGCGCGGCGTTAAAGTCGCCCGCGATCACTATCGGGTTGGAACCGGCGAGGCGAGTGGCTTTCTGGAACAGGCGTTTGAACCGTTGCTTGTAGTGACTGGGGCTGCTGTATACATTGAGTATGTACACGCTTTGTCGGGATGCGTTGCCAGGGAGAAGCTCTACCATGACATGTTCGATTTCGGGCATGTCGAGGTCGTGCACAAGGCAGGTGATCTTGTTAGCGACCTGCGTGGCGGTACCGCGTCCTCCCGAAGGGCCGCGTAACCACTGGTATCCGGAGAACGTGGTGGTTGGCACTACAGTTTCTTGTAACAGGACGACGTGGGGTTTGGCTTCGTGGCTGCGTAGGTATTGCTGTAGGGAGGCTTTCTGCCGGGCGAAGCTCCTACAGTTCCATTGCCAGATGCGCATCTCGTCATTTGGCCTGGCCATCTTGAAGCATTTGGGTGTCGGTCCGGGCGTCCGACGGCTGCAAGAGAGCCACGTGAGGGGGTGGACTGGGCGTAGGCATGCATTGCGAGACCGGCTTAGTTGCGGCGACAGCGGGGGCGACGACGTGATCGAGATAGTGTTCTACTTTGCCCAACCGATCACCGTGGGCCTCGAGGGTGGACTGCACGAGGGCCATGCTCTCGCCGAGGAAGCGGAGGCTTGTCTTAATCGACGACAGCACGCTCCTAATGTCATCTAATTCAGGCCTTAAAGCTGGATGTTCTCGAACGACCGCGCGTTTCTTGGGTGCGCTCTCGCATCGTCGTTGGCGGCGTCTACAGGTTCTAGCGGCGACGGGGTGTCTGCATTGGCGGTGTTGTCAGTGGCGGTTGTAGCGGCGCGAACGCTCCTGTCATTTTGCAGTTCGGAAATGGTGGCCGTGAGTTTATGTATCATTTCTTTCATCATTGCGTTTTCGCGCTTGAGGAATGCTATCTCGGATGTAGTGTTTGTAACATGCTCTGGGAGTGATCCCGACCCTACCTGTGATGTAGCGTTTCCTCTTCCTCGGACGATGTCCGCCCAAGTGAGGGTGCCTCGCTTATTCTTGCTGGCGTTGCCTGTCGATGATGGCGCCGGAGGGCTCACCGATCGTTGATAGGGGGCCCCGGTTGTGCCGGCGCGGGGCCCGGAACAGGAGCCCGAGTGGGATCCGGGACGGGAGCCGGAAGGGTACTGGAGTAGCCCCTTGATGCAGATCTAGTGGGGGCCCCGCGTGGCGCACCACGGGAACATGCCCGATGATGGCTCCGGGACCTCGATCCACGCCTTGAGTGGCTCCCGGAATGGTCACTGGATCGGGACCTGGATCGGTTGACAACGGACCGACCACCGTCGTAGGCGGCTGCGTTGGACGCTGTAGCACAGTCGTCGTCGTGTTGCAGTCAAGCATGCTCGCTCCCATCGTCGTCTTCGCACCACATAGGGAATGTGATAGCGTTCTTTACATGCCTTGTCGGCAGTGAGGTGAGCTCCGCTGCAAAGCTTACATTTTGGAGTACACTGGTGATCCCGATCGGGGTGCGGGGCACCGCAGCCTAGGCAGATAACGTCTGCGGGGTTAGGGCAAACGTCCGCGCGATGGCCGAGCCGGCCGCAGGCGTAGAATATATCGATCTGCCTGCGGTACAGCGTACATTTAAGCAGTACCGACCCGTATCGCACGACATTGGGCACACGGTGGTTATCGAAGGCCACGATTACTGCAGTGGTAGTGCCGATGCGCTTGGCGGCCAGTGCTAGTGGATTGCTGTCGTTGACAATCTTTGCATCGATGTCCACCGAACCGTCTTGCACGGGGATCCCCCGGATGACGCCTTTACACGTGGAGTGCGGTGCCGCTTCGTAGGCACTAACTTCATAGGTCTTGTCAGCGATGCAGATTTGTTTTACGCGCACGTAGCGGTTAGCGTTTTCTCTTTTCGGCGTGCTTGCCACTAAGATGTTTTGTTTGTTGTTGGGGCAAAGCGTGTCCGCGTGTTGTTCCCCAGGGCTGAGACCGGCCGAGGTGGCAATGGCGTCGGCGACTACCGTTGGGCCAAACCTAGCGATATTAAGTCCACCTCTGGGTCTGATGATGATGCGGATATCGTCCTTTGGCAGTTGCGGCATTCTGCTCGCTCGGATGATGTTGTTTTTAGCGTTTTCTCTACCGCGGGGCATATGCTCTCCGCGTTTCGAAGTGCCATATGGCGGTGTAGATTTGGCGCCTACATTTTGAGCTACTGCTCGGCGAGACGTGGCGATTTGCCGGCCTTGATCTGGCGTGATGTTCTCCGGGTCAACGTCCACCCCCGACATTTGGTAATCCAATGTTAAGCGTGAAAATACGTGGAAGGGAGCACCGTGCCAGCTGCACATGGTTTCATGGGTTTCAGAAACATGGTTTCATGAGGATATTTAAGGCTGGGAATTTACGCATCTCCGGTATGACCTTCAAGATCAAGAAGCTGGGGTGTCACTTTGTATTTGCATGGAAATTTTATCTTTAAAATATTTTAAAGGTCCTTTTAATGTTAATTCACTTTGGTACATAAGCAGAATTTAGCTGTTCCTGGTCTTCATCGTTCGCTGATAGATCTAGCGACTCATTCGACAATATTTCGCTGTTCATACATGACCATGGTCTTGACAGTTTAACTTAATCTTTCTTGCCGACTTCAAGGTTGCCGGCATTCACTGGCCTTCTGTCGCGCTTCCTGCCAGTAATGCTTCCGTTTGGAAAGATTGAAGACATATTTTCCTTATTGCACAACCGTACACAGATAGTTCATAAGAACACGCGGCGGACTTAAATACTTGACTTAGTGTTTATTAGTGACAACCTTGTTTATTTATGTTTTAAGTAATATATTTTGAATGAAATGTCCGTTCATGATGCACTGGAATACCTTAACTGTCCTACAGCACAGGAACGCTTTGGTTATTTAATACGTCTTGGTTGTAGTAAAGTCAACGATACACGTATCACTGACACACTGGCAGATAACTTTGATAATTTTCGGCGCTCCCTGCTGAGTGTCATGCTTATGGCCT
Organism: Dermacentor silvarum; assembly: GCF_013339745.2. Taxonomy (NCBI): domain Eukaryota; kingdom Metazoa; phylum Arthropoda; class Arachnida; order Ixodida; family Ixodidae; genus Dermacentor; species Dermacentor silvarum. The sequence continues at coordinate 73,440,219 of NC_051158.1, forward strand.
GGGGGATTATTCTGAATCGGTAGTGAAATCATGTATCAGTCTATGCGTTCCGTTCAAAACAAATGAAGTAAATAATAAATTTCTTTGGATTACCCGCATAACTTGCACCTATCACACCGTGTCAACAGAATACGAATATAAAAAAAGTCTAAATCGCGTCCTTACAACGAGCCATGGACGACCTTCTTACTTGGGCTAAAATGGTAAAGGTTTCTTCTTTTTTTTTTCGGTGCAACTCTATACACAACTTAAATCCTATCCTATCCTCGCAGGTTCTGATACACTATTTAAACTGTTGAGCTAGTTTTACCGAGTTTACCAGTTCAATACGCATTACCTGTTTCAAGATTAACGAAACCATTACTGTTGTTCCGTTGTTGCCTTCGAATGCTTTTACCACGTGGTTCTTGTCTATTTTCACCCTCGGTAACCATAAAGTTTCAGTTTAGTTATGATGCACCCACTAATTGAGTAGGGGATACTGTAATTAGTTTTGTTTGTGTCCTAAACATAATTTTGAATCTGGACATGAAAATGTTTACTGGTTCTAATGTCATTCTGAACTAATTCCTTGCACGATACGTCCTGTATAGAGCACAGTACCTTGCTGCAGACTTCCAGAAATCCTTAGGCTCTATAGAAGTAAAAATGTCATAGAAAAGAGCTAAATTTCTTCCTTTGTACAAATCAGAAGATCAGCTACAGCTTGTTAGTTACAGACCGGTATCTCCTACCCCACACTCATGTGAAATGCTAGAGAAGACTATTCACAAACATTCACAAACATGTTGATACAGGAAACAGGCAGGCGCGCAAATACAAACAGGTGTATATTTAGAGGAGATAAAAATGGCGCCCTAGTAGCAGCCACAGTATTCGTCCTTCTGCTCCCGAGAACCTTCATCGTTCTCCTTCCCGCAACATGACTCTCCCGGCATAGTAGTTCCGTCCCGGTGCCGGCTATGCAGCATCAATTAAGGTGGTTGCGTAGGGCTTCAGTCGGACAACGTAAAGATCGCTGGTTATGTCGGGAGGCATTGAAGACTCGCCTGCCGGTTGGCGTAATATCTTGTACGGACCAGAGTAACGCGATGTGAGTTTTTCGGTCAATCCGACACCACGCGAACGTTCCCAGAGGAGCACAAGAGCACCAGGGCAAAAATTGCCTCACGGCACATTTGGGAACCATGCAAGGCAGTAAGGCGATCACGAGCGATCTTTCGGGACTCGGCGACCACGGCAATAGCATGACGGGTGTAAGCGGTTGGGATCTGTAATTCGTATGGAAGTAACGCGTCCACGGGTAATGCGAGGTCGCGCCCAAACAAAATGTACAATGGTGACAATCCGGCGGTGTTGTGACAAGTCGAATTGTAAGTGAAGTTGACGTATGGCACAGCGACGTCCCAGTCCCGGTGATCGTCGAAAACGTACATGGCAAGCATTTCAGTTTTAGCATGCGGTTGAGGTTGAAAGTGACGGCCACGATCCGTAAGCAACTGGCGAGGGGCGCCATGGCCTAGAATTACATCGTGGAGTAGAAACTAGGTGACATCTGTCGCGCAGCTGGTTGGAATTGCTCGCGCGATAGCATATCTTGCTGCATAATCTGTCGCCACTGAAATCCACATTTTCATTTGGTAGAAATATAAAAGGGCTAAGAAGATCTAGCCCTACACAGAAAAATGGCTCCGTGGGGATGTCATTTGGTTGAAGGAAACAGAGCGATACATTCCGGGCCAGAAAAACGGCGTCTCACGCGGTCGTATGTACGAGTTTCAGCGAGGTTTCCAGCAGTAGGAGCGTCTGTAACTGCTGGAGCACGGACAGTAGGAGGTACCTTGGAACGACTAGCCGGAGGTCGGTAACATCAGGGTGACGCTGCGGCGATATAAAACCCCATCGTGAGGATGAACATCTGGAGAGAAGGGTCACTGGGCGCGGATGTTATCGGTCCATTAGGGTGCAAACGACAAGATCGCGGCGTTGTTCGTCACCGATATGAAGAAAGTCGGAGATAAACAGAATGCAGATGTCCGAGTCAGCATCTGCGGCGTCCGATGGATCCACAGGATGCGGGACAGGCAGTCAGCGTCTTGATGCAGACGGCCATATTTATACACCATGGAAAAATTGTAGTGTGGCAGATGTAAGGTCCAACGAGCAATAAGGCGTCCTGCTGGGTCCTTCAAAGAGAAGAGCCAAAAAGGGCGTGATGATCAGTTACGACGCAGAAACTGGGACTGAAACCTTATCGTTGAAATTTCGCGACCATACATACGAGTGCTGGGCATTCACGTTCAGTGATGGAGTATTTTTTTTTTCGGGCACATAAAAAAGGTGGCTGGGCGTAAGCGATGATGCAATCTTGTCCCCGTTGACGCTGGTGGAGCACGGCGCCGATGCTATGACCACTCGCGTCTTTGCGGACTTCAGTGAAGCCGAGGGATCAAAATTAGACAGAATCGGCGAAGTTGTTAGCCGCTTAATAAGGGTAGAGAAGGCATGGGCTTGCGTGGTTCCTAAGAAAAAGGCGCATGCTTCATGAGAAGGTTGGTGAGCGGACGAGCGATACCGGCAAATCTATAACAAAGCGACGGAAGTACGAACATACTCCAATAAAGCTTAGGACATCTTTCGCTAAACATGGAAGAGCAAAACTGCGACAGAGTGAGATTTCTCCGGTCAGGTTGTATCCCGCAGCGTTTCGTATTCCGAGCGCAGTGATTGCGCGGCGGCCAATATGAAACTTGGATGAGTTTAGCTGAGGGCCAGCTCCACGATATACACAGATAGCGGGGTGCTGAAGCCGACTCTTAAAGGTCAGTGAAAACACAATCACATAACAAAGACACGTTGACCACTTCAAGCCGCGCAGAAGAGAGTTCATCATGTCCTCTAATGTAGCTGGAGCATTGTATAAACCAAAGGGCATGACTTTCAAATGGTAATGACCGTTTGGTGAAATGAAGGCGGTCTTCTCATGGTATATCTGATCTACGCCAATCAGCCAATAGCACGAACGGAGATCAATTGCCGAAAATTGTGATCCGTGAAGACAATCAAGGGCATCGTCTATGCGAAGCAGTGGGTAGACTTCTTTTTTGTTAACTTGTTAAGGTGACGGTAGTCAAGGCAGAAGCGCCAAGAATATGCCTTTTTCTTTACCAAGACAACTGCAGATGGCTACGGACCACTCGAAGCGTAAATCCTTTGTCCATCATCTTGTCGACCTCTTTCTCTTTCTGTACGATGGCCCACTCCGCTGAGGAGACGTGATAAGGTTGCCTATGAATGGCGCTGGCGTCACCGGTGTTGATGCGATTGGTGACTACAGATGTCTGTCCAAGAGACGGTCATCTAGGTAAAAAATATCTCTATAAGAAGAGAGACGGCAACAAGGAGTTTTTGTTTGCCCAGAAGGAAGTCAGAGTGATCATTTTACAAAGTCGTCAGTCGGTGAAGACGACAAAAGAGTGTACGGAAGGGGCCCGCTGGTGCTAGGGAGGGCTTCCGGGGTCAAGAAATAAATCTGGAATTCTTCTGAAGGCATTATATGAGCCAAGCAAATGTGGTGGAGTAGAACGTGTGTTGAAAATCCAAAATTGAGGATGGATAGGCTAGTACAATTCTCGAGGATTCAGATTATGGTCGGGAGCGCAATACTGCGCGACAGAACCACGTCAGCGATCGGGCATACGACGCACCCGCATCAAGAACGGGAAGACAAGTGGTCAGGAGGACATTTGTAGCTGCCTGTGGAGACACACGGGTTAAATCGGCAAAATATAAGCGGTGCCTCGTACTAGAAGTGGTGTTGATAAGACACCCCAGCTACAAATGCACAATACCAGTCGAATAGTCAATTCAGGCGGAGGGTTTCGAAAGAAAGTCAAGGCCGAGAATGATGTCATGCGGGCTCTGCTCGAGGACAATAAATAAAACAATAGTGCAGTGGTCTCCAATGGTCACACGTGCTGTGCACATTCCGATGAGAGTTGAAGTGCTGCCATCGACGACTCGTATTGTACAGGGCACTTCAGGTGCCAGAACTTTCCTGAGTCTTCGGTGCAGAGCGGCACTCATAACTGACAGCTTGCGCCCTTGTGTCGACGTAATGGGAACAACGTCAAACTCAAAGACCAGTAGGCTTCTACGTGTAGGTAGGAACAAAACAGCATTTGTAGGCTGGGTCGTAGTTGCAGCATCACCCCCGGCAGCTGTGCCGCCTAGTCTACCGCAGTGAAGCGCCTGGTTGTAGATGGGGACGAATAGCGGCGAACGAGAGGCGAACGGGACCGTCGCCCTTGCGCAGACGGGGAGCGGCTGGGTATCGGCAGAGCGCTGTGGTCATCAGGGCTCTGAGTCGGCGTGTAAGGCGAGTAAGTATGAGGGCTTGGTGCTTGATGGTAGTAGCTCTGGAATGACAACGAGGAGAATACGACCAGTGGCTGTAGCAGTGACGGGCGTTATGTTCAATTGGGGAACAATGAAAACATAGGGGCTTATCATCCGCTGTTGGCCAATCAGCCGGGTTGCGACAGGGGGGGTGATAACTTTGCGTCTGGAAGCAAGCCGCCGGAGAAACCTGATAGGCGTTGGAAGAGCGGTCCGGGCAGCTCTGGTCTGTCTATCGCCTCACGGACAACTGCTTGAATCAGTGCGATGGAGGGCAGGCTGTCCCATAAGTCAGACCGAACTGGAGCCGTATAGACATGGCATTCAGCTCGCGGCGAATAATGCGTGTAATGTTTTGCGACTCCGGCCCCGGAGCGGTGGATCTTAGCACGGAGATGCTAAGATCCACCGCTCCGGTTGTCTGCCTTTTTCATGTTGTTGTCGCCCTTGCGGCAGAGGGCTAGCACATATTGTATGAAAGCAGCATAAGACTCTCATTGACGTCTGAGCGCGTCATCCAAGCTCCTTTTTCGCTGCCAACTGACGCCCGATAGTTCGGCCAAACAGATCTTGCAGCTCCACTTTGCACACGTCCCAGCTAGTTAAGTCGACTTCATGCGTCTCATACAATTTCCGTGCGGTTCCTAGAAGATAGAATATCAGGTTCGCATGCATCAGCATCTGATCCCTGCACTTGTGACGCAAGGATTAAAGTAACAGTGAAATCTATTTACAGCTGATACACAAAAGACAGGCAGCGCAGGCAAGTCCCTAACGTCGTTGTCTTACGACACCAGCTCGTGCACGCCTTCTTCCGCCGTGTTCCCAGCGTTGTGAAAATATTGCTACACGCTTGTGGTATTTGATTGTTTGACCGAGGCGCGCGGGCGCCATCACTCGAGAAAAGAAGAGGAAGCATGAGCTGGGCTCGCGCTGTGAACCTAACCTTTTGGAGCCTCCATTATTGGGTTCAGCCACAGAAATGCTTGCTTGGCAATCCAAAATTATCTCATTGAATCAAATCGATTACCATGATAAACTTATTGTCACCTTTGCCACCATAGTTTTCTTTTATTCATATATTTCTTTTCAACCTATTATTATTTAGTGTTTTTTTTTCTTTTCCTCTCACAAAATTTTCCTGTCTAAACTCCAGTATTCTATTCGTTAACTCCCTTCTTTTTATGCACCGAACATAACCACCCGATTCATGGCCAATCCCCCACTGTGGGTATGCGCCACAACCCACTCAGGACAACAACAACAACAACCTAACCGGTCAGCGCTGCAACCGCTGTTGTAAGTACAACCTGTAAATAGTTGCCCGTCTTACTGACTCGTTCTTCACGTAACATCGTCGTGGAGGTGGAACGTTCCCCGTCCTCACCACGGAGCTCCGAAGTGGCCGCACCGTCGTCTTCTCAGCCATGGCTTCCGATGGAAACACCCCGTCGCCACCTACACCTGCGGCGCCTACCACAACGTACGTTACGGTTCCTAGTCTTCGTGATCCTGGGACATTCTCCGCCCAAAATGGCGTTGACGTCGACGACTGGCTCAGCATGTATGAGCGTGTTAGCCGAAGCCACCACTGGGACCCTACCATCACGCTTGCCAATGTGATATATTATCTGGACGGGACACCGCTTGTCTGATTTCGCACCCATGAGGTTGAGATATCCAACTGGGAAACTTTCAAAGAGAGGCTTCGCGACCTCTTTGGCAACCCGTCAGGTCGCCAACAGGCTGCGCGTAAGGAGCTTGCTACCCGTGTCCAGTCGTCGACAGAATCGTATGTCGCCTACATACAGGAAGTGCTCGCGCTTTGCCGCAAAGTCGACGAGCACATGACCGAGGTTGACAAGGTAGGCCATATCCTAAAAGGCATCGCGGACGACGCCTTCAACTTGCTCATCTATAACGACGTCTCTAATGTCGACGCCATCGTCAAAGAATGCCGCCGCTTCGAGGTAGCCAAAAGCCGCCGCGTCGTCCCACAGTTTTCCCGGCTCCCAAACACCCCTGCCACGTCCTCTTGCTCCGCTCTTCCTGCCACACGACCTTTTCAAGAGAATGTCACTCGTATCGTTCGCCGTGAGATTGAAGCGGCGAGTCCGGCCCCCCTTCATCCACGACCCCTCGACGGTACCTTTGACCCAGTGGCCCCTACTATTTCCGTCATACAAGCAGTTGTGCGGCAAGAAATTGCCAACCTTGGCATCCCTACCGCCTGCTCTGTCTCCCGACCTGATTCGGCATCCATTCCCATGGCCACATCCTTCAACGACCAGTATTTCGCTCCCCGACCACGCAATCCTGCTGAATGGAGTACCCCCGACGACAAACCGATCTGCTTCCGCTGCCACCGAGTTGGTCACTTATCCCGCCACTGCCGCAGCACCTGGATGCCGCCGTACTGGAGCTCATTCCCTGCTCCTCGCCCATACGCCGACGCTCGCCGTTACTCACCTCGCCGTCCGTACTCTACTTCTGATGCCCCTGACAGCCGCTCCCCCTGGCGATCGCAGTCGCCTCGACGCCGTCGCTCCCCGTCACCCCAACCTCGCTGCTTTTCCTCGCCAAACCACCAGACGGAAAACTAGGCCATGCAGCTCTTGGAGGTAGTGCTGCATCCCATCCGTCCTGTACAAATCCTCTGCTGACGCTCCTTACGAACGCGAACCTAATTGACGTAGACGTGGATGGTGTTCCATTCAAGGCATTGGTTGATACTGGAGCCCAAGTGTCCATAATGAGCGCTAATCTTTGTCGTCGCCTCAAAAAAGTTGTCGCAGTTTCGCCTGAAAGGCGAAGCATCAATTGCGATAGCAAACTTGTAGAAAGCTATACGGAGTAATGATATTAGCTTTATCAGCTGTATAAACTTGGACATGCAGCAGCATCGGCAACACGCAGAACTGTTGTCGACGCCATCGGCGTTTTGCCCGCGTTCGCTCAAAATGCGTGCGGCGTTGGTGACTGTTGGCGGAGCCTTTGATATAAATAGGCACTTCGTGCCGCAGCTAAACGTCGCCTCCCTTCCCTCCTCCTCCCCCACGGCCTCTCGCGCGTCGGAAGAAGGCGCGTTTGCTCTACATATATGGTGATTGTAAAGGAGAAAAGAGACGCCTACTTCTGCAGCCCTTAAGCGAGCACGGCGCAGAACGCGCGTTTGTTCTCCGCCGTGCGTTCACTACCCGTGAAAGACGCGCCCCTCGCGCCCTTTCACTCGCACATACAGCGTTCGGCGCGCGGCGACGATTTCTTCTCCAAATGACGTCATACGGAACCTCACGGCGACGGCGACGGCGACGCCGACGGCAGAAATCTGCTTTTGAGTGTCCATGTAATTGCTATCGCAATAAAAAGTTCTTACGCCTGCCATCACTCGGGCCGTACGCGTCGCCAATGGCGCCACTGTTGCCGTCTATGGTATGTGCACTGCGCGCGTAGGAATTGCTGGCCGCCACGTTCCAGTCCTGTTCACCGTGCTGACCAGTTGCCCTCACGACCTCATCTTCGGGCTCGACTTTCTGACGACGCATTCTGCCCTCATCGACTGTTCCACCGGTACGCTGTGCCTCGAGCTTCCTCTTGTTTCCGACGTGCGCCCCGAACAACCGAACACCCTCTGCACTACAGCGTTTGTTCGGTTACCTCCAAAAGCCCCAACCTTCATCGAATTGGCCTCAACGGCAACCGTGCCTGATGGCGACTATGTCGTTGCACCTATTCGTGACGTCCTCCTGGCGCGCGACGTCTCTGTGCCACACTCCGTCGTTACCCCTGCCGCTAATCGGATGTGTCTCCCCGTCATCAATTTTGGCTTGACGAAGCAAGTGTTACCTGAAGGCATAGTGGTGGCCACGCTCCGGTCTGTGACAGACGACCACGTCACTGCTCTTGCAGCCGACGCGTCTCCAGATCCTGCTACATACATACATACATATTTGACACTGACAATCGGCCACTTGGTCAGACGTCCCTTGTTAAGCATCGGATAAACACTGGTGAAGCTGTTCTCATTCACCGCCGACCATATCGTGTGTCCACGGCAGAGCGGCAAGCTATTCAGCAGGAAGTAAACAAGATGCTCGCCAAAGGCATTGTTGAGCCCTCGTCGAGTCCTTGGGCGTCGCTTGTCGTGCTCGTCAAAAAGAAAGATGGCACGTGGCGTTTCTGCGTTGATTACCGCCACCTAAACCGAATCACTAAGAAGGACGTTTACCCTTTACCACGAATTGACGACGCTCTTGATTGTCTTCACGGTGCCAAATACTTTTCGTCCATTGACCTTCGATCTGGTTATTGGCAGATTTCCGTCGATGAGCAAGATCAAGAAAAGACCGCTTTCGTCACTCCAGATGGCCTCTACCAATTTAAGGTTATGCCGTTCGGTTTATGCAATGCCCCCGCCACGTTTCAACGGATGATGGACTCTCTGCTTCAAGGTTTCAAATGGTCAACTTGCCTTTGTTACCTCGACGACGTCCTTGTGTTTTCTCCTACATTTGAGACGCACCTTGAGCGCGTTGCAGCCATCCTTGACGTCTTCCGCAAGGCTGGGCTCCAATTAAGCTCATCGAAGTGCCACTTCGGGCGCCGACAGATTACAGTGCTCGGCCATCTCGTCGATGCTTCCGGAGTACAACCCGACCCGGAGAAGGTTCGAGCAGTAACGGCTTTCCCTGTACCTCAGTCTGTCAAAGACGTCCGGAGTTTTGTGGGGCTCTGTTCTTATTTCAGACGGTTCGTGAAAGATTTCGCAGCAATCGCTCAACCACTCACAGAACTTATGAAGAAAGACGTGCCTTTTACGTGGGGTTCCGCTCAGGCTGCCGCATTTTCACGTCTTATCACGATTCTGACTAATCCACCGATCTTGGCCCACTTTGACCCGTCCGCACCAACAGAGGTCCGAACCGATGCCAGTGGTTATGGGATCGGCGCCGTCTTAGCGCAACGCCAACACGCACACGACCGCGTTATAGCCTACGCTAGCCGACTCCTGACAACTGCAGAGCGCAACTATTCGATTACCGAGCGCGAATGTTTTGCTCTCGTCTGGGCTGTTTCAATGTTCCGCCCATATTTATATGGCAAGCCCTTCTCAGTAATCACAGACCATCATGCGCTGTGTTGGCTTTCGTCGCTCAAGGATCCTACTGGCCGGCTCGGTCGTTGGGCTCTCCGACTACAAGAATATCCCTACACAGTGACGTACAAGTCGGGACGCCAACACCAGGACGCAGATTGCCGCTCTCGCTACCCAGTCGAAGACCCGACCTCTACGTCTGAGCCTGACACCGACGCCTGCGTTCTCTCTGTTTTCCCTCTGGTCCATGTCGCCGACGAGCAGCGCCGTGACCCGTCCTTGCGTGTCATCATTGCCCGCCTGGAATCTCCACTTGCCGACAGTTCCCTTCGCTTATTCACACTTCAAGATGGCATACTCTACCGCCACAACGTTCACCCCGACGGCCCATTATTACTCCTTGTGATCCCTAAACACCTTCGCTCGGCTGTTCTCCACGAACTTCACGACCTCCCCACTGCCGGTTACCTCGGTGTGTCACGTACCTACGACCGGATCCGCCGACGCTTCTTTTGGCCTGGGCTTGCTCGCTCCGTTCGAAGATACGTAGCTGCGTGTGATAAATGCCAGCGACGCAAGACACCATCGACGCTACCTGCTGGGTACCTACAACCAATCGACATTCCCACGGAGCCATTCTTTCGCGTTGGTTTAGATTTACTTGGTCCCTTTCCACTTTCTACCTCTGGGAACAGGTGGATCGCTGTGGCCACAGATTACGCCACGCGCTACGCCATCAACCGAGCGCTCCCTACAAGCTGCGCCACAGATGTTGCCGATTTTCTTTTACGCGACGTGATTTTGTTACATGGAGCTCCGCGACAACTTCTCACAGACCGTTTCTGGAAATTCCTGTCAAAAGTTATCGCGGACATCCTGCAGTCCTGTGCCACGAGACACAAGCTATCCACGTCATACCATCCGCAAACTAATGGCCTCACGGAGCGTCTTAATCGCACTCTCACAGACACGCTCGCGAAGTATGTCTCTTCAGACAACACAGACTGGGACCTCACTCTGCCGTTTGTCACCTTTGCCTATAATTCCTCGCGCCACGACACAGCCGGCTATTCCCCATTTTCCCTCCTGTTCGGCCGAGAACCAGCACTGCCCCTCGACACAACTCTCCCTGTTCACGCGGCACCCACCAGTGATTATGCACTTGATGCCGTCGCCCGCGCTGCTCACGCAAGGGAAATTGCCCGTGACCGCATTTTGAACTCGCAAGAGAGTCAAAGGCGTTTGTACGACCAGCGACACCGAGATGTGCACTTCCCGCCTGGTTCTTTGGTGCTTCTATGGTCTCCATCGCGTCAGGCCGGCCTGTCAGGACAACTGCTGTCGCGTTACACAGGCCCCTACCGAGTGCTTCATGCCGTGACTCCCGTCACATACGAGATCGCCCCTGACGCCCCATCTGCTTCCCAGTTCAGCGATATCGTGCACGTTACACGACTGAAGCAGTATCACCCTCCCAGTGATGACATTTAGACGCTCCGGGACGTCGCTTCTGCCGCCGGGGGATTATGCTACACGCGTGTGGTATTTGATTGTTTGACCGAGGCGCGCGGGCGCCATCACTCGAGAAAAGAAGAGGAAGCACGAGCTGGGCTCGCGCTGTGAACCTAACCCGTCAGCGCTGCTACCGCTGTTGTAAATACAACCTGTAAATAGTTGCCCGTCTTACTGACTCGTTCTTCGCGTAACAATATCAAGCCAGTCGTCGATGACAGAATCATCCATGCCACAAAATGTTCCCGGGTCTCGTGGATGGGCCAGGATGACCGTAGGCACAGAGTGTCTGGACGTTGTCGCTTCGTCGGCCATCGAGGCGGTAGGTAGGGGACGTCCGTGGCGAAGTTCAGTGCTTGTACCTCGAAGCTCCACCAAACTGATGCAGGAAAGAGGCAAACGCGCAGATGCAAACGGGTGTATATTTACAGGAGATAGAAATGACGCCCAAGCAGCAGCCACTGTCGTCGTCATTCTTCTATCGAGACACTATCATCATTCTCTTCCCCGCAACAACATCATGTAATTCATTGACTCCATTGATGTTCGAACATCTGCTCAGCGTGGTTTAAGTCGGGGATACAGCACTCAATCGGTTGATATCGTTCATAATCTCACATGTAATCAAGATCTAGTTAATCAAATGCCATCTTCACTAATGTTGCTGATGGTTCTGTCTCTGTGCTTCATTCTAAGCGACTGGTAAAACTGAATGCCATACTTAATACCCCCGTCTTGTTTACTGGATAGATTGTTTTTTTTTCAATCTCGTTCGGAATTTGTTTCCTTCACTTAAGTATAGTCATCTCCTGTTGGCCTCATGTACGCTGTTCCTCAAGGATACGTTTTAGGCCATTTAAGACTTTTATTATACAGGGTGTTTCAGCGAACACTTTCAAAAATTCTTAAAGGTTTCCTCTGGCGGATAGCGCAATTCTAGTTCATGAGCTGGTCTACTCGAAGAGGCGGACATAACTTGCACAATAAATTTAAATGCATAATCGAATAATTAACAAAAATTCAATACTTAAGTTTTTAACTAATTACCTGATGGCCCATATTGCAATTTACACATTGTAGCCGTGGAGTTCGCAAGGCGGATTCACTTGGAAAAAATTGTCGGGATGACACCAGTTTCGAGGTATTAGTTCCCGAACTTTGCGGAGAAGTGCACTGGCGTTGCAGTTAGTTTCTTAACAAAATGTCGCATTATGCATTGAAACGCAATATTAACTGGAACGCCAATGCACTTCTACGGAAAATTCGGGAATTAATATCTCGAAACTGGTGTCATCCTGAGAATGTTTTCCAAGTGAATCCGCCTCACGAACTCCACGGCTACAATTTATAAACTACAACATGGGCCATCAGGTAATTAGTTAAAAACTTAATTAGTTAATTTTGGTTGATAAGTCGATTATGTATTTTAATTTTTTGTGCAAGTAATGTCCGCCTCTTCGAGTAGACCAGCTCATTAATTAGAATTGGGCTATCTGCCACAGGCAATCATAAATAAATTTGAAAGTATTCACTGAAACACCCTGTATACTAACGACCCACTTTCAGCAACTCATCTAAATTTAGGCTTTATGCAGATAATTGTGCAATATATGCGAACAATAATTCATTTGATGGCCATTATCGTCGTGTTCAATTCCTTATGTCTTTTTTGCGCTTGTTGTGCTGCATGGCAAATGAATAATAACTGCAGTAAAACAGTTGTGATATTATTTATGAACAGAGGGGCACCTTTTCTTTTTCTATTCGTTGAACGGCGTTCGGCCTAAAGGAGTGTGGGAATAGATATATTTAAGCGAGATCCTAGCAAAATCTGTTTCTTTGTCTAACTAACCACATCGGATATGTAAATGGAGAAGCACAACAAACTAGGCTATTTGCTCCACGCGTTAACTAAGACCGCTCGTAACACAAAACTCCTTTTATATAAAACGCTGATTTCGCCCGTTCACGAATATGCGCTCGTGTTAAGTACCTCTACAACACTGTCAAATAAGGTCACTCGAAAAAGTTTACAAAAATTCATTTGTTTCACAATCCAGGATTAGAACCACAGTTTCTAGCCACCGCAGGTACTACAATTACTGAACATGGAACGATTGCTTTTGCTTTATCACATCGAAGCACTAGAATTTTTATATGCAATAATTAGCTCCACCTCTCGCCTTTGTTACTGTAACCATATGACATTTACAAATAAAAGTTGTACCGAGAGCTCCCACGCTTTCACCATGACACATTTTTTGTACGTAGTGAAACATTCAAGTACACGAGGCTGTGCGGTGCAGCGCGAAGTAGGACAAGGGACACGGAGAAACGAAAATATTCGGTGCACCCCACAGCCTCATGGCAAAACTACCCAAACCATCACCATTCAAGTAACTTTTTTTTCACGCTCAATAGACCTTTGTAAATCCGTGCCCGGTAACATTCGTCCCTTACCACAAGACGAGTTTTTAAGTGCTACAAGAGAACAGCTTGCTCACATGTAAATTGCTTCATCTCTGCTTGTGTTCTTGTGTACTTGTTTATGACTTTGCTTTTCCATGACATTTCATTCAATTATTTCCTTGTATTTGCTTCATTGTCGTTCACATATATTTTTACATTTCGCACTTCTGCTATAGCCCTAAACTAGAGCTGAAGCATATGTAACTAAATAAAAGATATTGTAAGCACATTTAACTTACTTCATCGTTCTCATTTGTATATTGCCATCATCATCCCTGTTCTTCTTCTTCGTGCTTGAGCGTGGGCCGTGCCTGCGGAATAAACGGGTCTGCCAGTGCTGCCTGTCCTGGTCCTCTTCCGTCTCTCAAGGTGGTGGAGGTGCGTCAAGATCCCAACGTCCTCCTGCGTTCCTGCCCTACCGGGAGCTACGTTCCGGTCGCCGCCTGCACCCGAGCACCCCTACAGCTATGGCCGCGCCTACGTCGGCCGCTGGCACTATCGCTGCCCCTAACGCTCCCTCACCCACGGCATCGGCTGCACTGACATCCTCCACCATTAGCAGCCATCAACGTGATCAACCAGTCTTTGCGAGTCGCCGCGGGGATTACGTCGATGACTGTCTCGACAATTACAACATCGTGAGTTCGGCCAATGGGTGGACCGACACACAGAAGTTGACTAACGTCGTGTTCTATCTTACCGGCGTTGCGAAGACGTGGCATTTTAACCACGAAACTGATATCGCCGACTGGTGAGCGTTTACCACAAGCTTGCGGCAAACCTTCGTGTCTTCATATGGCCGTTCAGAAGTCGCCAAATAGAAGCCCGCTGCGCCAGGACAAGATGTCCTGGCTCTATGCCACAAAGCCAACATTGGAATGAAGGAAGCCGAACGCATTCACCAGGCATTGGTTCCATCGCATTCAACGTCTTAGCTGTTCAAAATCCTAACTCAGTTCCAAAAATTACATCGACGTGCCAGCGCTTGGACGAGCTTCAGGCCCTTCGTCTTCACCATGACAGCGACCTTCCCCTGCCACCTCATTCTTATTTACATGCTCTTATCCGCACTGCAAAATGATGGATAGTCGGGCGAGTTGGTATGGTAACATGTTCTTGGTATAAGCGCGAAGAAGACACGAACAGTGGCGGAAGAAGACAGGAACGAGCGCTAACTCACAACTAAATCTTTATTGGAAAGAACAAACATATAAAAGTGATTGCAAAAACAGTTGCAAAGAAACCATCGCATGGTTGAAAGGATAGCAGTTAGCAGAAATAAATCAGAAAATGGTGAAGCCGCTAAAATTTAAACAAGAAAAAAAACACTACTTCGCACTGATGCACGTGCTGAGTAACGATAGAAATTCACCTTCTGACAATGATAATAATGCCTGGCTAACACAAGTTTCTCCTAGTCTTTTTATGTGAAATGCCTCAATTATTTCGCGTGTAGTTTGGCATTTGTGTCTCGAAAGGACTTTTGTGTCCTCAAGCAATGGCCTACAACCGCACGTAAAACAATGCGAGGCTAGATGAGAATCATTGGGATTGTTATGACAATGCGGATGTTCATTTAGTCTAATATTGAGGCACCTGCCGCGGGGAACCATTGATGACGTATAATGAAATCACTAAGCATTATTATCTGTCAAGACGAGTATTCCCCCTCCCGCACCCTGCCTTATGCAGGGCGCGGGCGGTGACCCTTCGACTTTTACAAGCTCGTGCGTATCCTAACCTTGCGGTTCTTCACGCTATATACCCTGAAAGGTATCCCAGTGCGGACTGCCCTGCCTGTAGACTAACGGCAACATTTAACCATGT
Organism: Dermacentor silvarum; assembly: GCF_013339745.2. Classification (NCBI taxonomy): domain Eukaryota; kingdom Metazoa; phylum Arthropoda; class Arachnida; order Ixodida; family Ixodidae; genus Dermacentor; species Dermacentor silvarum. The sequence goes on from NC_051158.1 coordinate 73,455,520, forward strand.
GTTGTGGGAGTGTGAAGCCATCGACTTCAGCGAGGATAGGTGGGCTGCGCTTTTGGGCAGCTCCGAACTCAACGACCAAACCCTGGCCGTCCAGAGTGCCCGCGATCGGGCCGTCAAGCTCGGCTTGCCGGTCCCTACGTGGGACTAGCCGGGTGGCGCGGGGTGTCCCCTGCGTCTTCTCTGGACCTTAATAAAGTTATTTCACTCACTCACCTGCCGCTCTGTCCAATATAAGCTTTACCACACTTGAGTGGAATGTGATAGATTATGCCGTTGTCGCAATGTGATAAAGGGGACACGTGCCTAATGCCACAATCATTTTTTCTTTTTACTCCCCCCGCTCAAGTTTTCTTTTTATGATAGGGCACATCCTTAACAACTTACAGGGAGCTCTTCAATGATGAGTTCCGGTTTACACAGCAATCTAGTATGCCGTTAGAATCTTTGTTGGAGCTTTTGTTGTTTTACCTAGACAATACTATGATAAAATGGGGTAGTTGCATGTATGTACAAAAATCCGGAGTTTGCATTGGCTCCAAAGTTGCACCAGTTTTGAGTGATCTGTACCTAGGTCACGTCAATAGAAAGCTACAGAACAATCTGAAGGACGTGACAGTACGTATATTTCGATACTTAAGTGATAACTACACCAAAAAAGCTACCGATATTTTAAAAGTGTTTAAATAATATGGTGGGGCCCTGGGTTTCACGCTTGAGCTTATCCAGAATAACACATTGCAGTTTTTAGATCTATGCCTTACGTTCCAACAGGAACATGTCTGTTGGTGCTATTCGCCAAGGGCAAAAAAACCACTACTTCATTTTTCTTCTTCCCATACCAAACTTGTAAAGCAGGGGATAGTTTATTCAGGACTTAGGTCCGCTATCGCTGTCGTGTACACACTGTATGCAACAAAGTTTTTCGCAACAGCTCGATAGGTTAAAGAAGGCTGGATATCCCGCACATTTGTTATCACTAACCTGCGAAAAGCTTTCAAAATGGGTCAAGAGTGCTGCAAAAAAAAAAAAAAAACAGCAAGAAAAACAGAAAAAAGAACGGTTTGCAGTGGTGCCCTATGTGCACAAGTTGTCACATGGTTTACGGAATGTAGCCAGTAGATACGACGTCAATACAGTTTTTTCGGCTCCCTGTAAGTTGTAAAGGATGTGCCCTATCATAAAAAGAAAACTTGAGCGGGGGGGGGGGGGGGGGAGCTTTACAAACAAAAAACAAACAAAAAAAAAAACGATTGTGGCGTTGGGAACGTGTCCCCTTTAGCACATTGTGACACAGGCACAGTCTATCACATTCCACTCAAGTGCGGAAAAGCTTACATTGGACAGAGCGACTGGTGCCTCAATGTTAGATTAAATGAACATCAGCATTATCTTCACAGTCGCAATGCTTCTCATCTAGCCTCGCATTGTTTTACGTGCGGTTGTAGGCCATTGTTTGAGGACACAAAAGTCCTTTCTAGACACAAATGCCGAACTACACGCGAAATAATTGAGGCATTTCGCATAAAACGACTAGGAGAAACTTGTGCTAGCCAGGCAGGAGAAACTTGTGTTAGCCAGGCATCATTATCATTGTCAGAAGGTGAATTTCTATAATTGCTCAGCACGCGCGTCAGTGCGAAGTAGTGTTTTTTTTTCTTGTTGAAATTTTAGCGGCTTCATCATTTTCTGATTTATTTCTGGTAACTGTTATCTTTTCAACCATGTGATGTTTTCTTTGCAACGGTTTTTGCAATCACTTATATATGTTTGTTATTTCCAATAAAGATTTAGTTGAGTGTTAGCACTCGTCTTGTCTTCTTCCGCCACTGTCCGTGTCTTCTTCGCGCTTATACCAAGAATATCTTATCCGCACTATTAGTCGCGAAGAACTTCACGAGCAGCAACAGAGGCCATCCACTGTTGTTTCCGCCCCATCGCCAACGTTCGAATTGCGCAACCTTGTGAAGCAAGAGTTGGCAGCCATGACGAGACCGATAACGTCTGTTGCCCCAGCAGCATTGCTGATGCCCACATACGGGGATGTCGCTGTAATACCACCTGCCACTGTCCCATCTTGGCCTCCTGACCTTACCTGCGACCATTTGGCTTCTATGTGCTCCAAAGCACCTGCTGCACCTCAGTATCCTCAGTAGCGTCCACCTCGTCCGGTCTGCTTTTACTGCGGTATACGGGGCCACATATCGGGTTACTGCCGTCGCCGCCAGCTGGGTGCAAGCCGATGCTATGCCGATTTCGAGTGAGACGCGATCCAAAGACACGATGCTTACTACCCAGATCCGTTCGCTTTCACGCAGTATCGTTCTCCATCACCTCCAGCGTCTCCACATCTGCCTCAGAGCTCCCGTTCGGCCAGACGACGTTCCCTTCGCCCTACCGCCGCTCTGCATCACCGCTTCGCCCCATCTCCCGCCTTGCTGAGCAACACTTGGAAAACTAAGGATTGCAGTTTTTTGGAAGAAAAATTGCGTACTGTCAAACATCGGAAATACATCCTTGCCGCCCGGCCAATATGCCATCCGTAGTGTTTCTGCGCAAGCTCTGGTTGATACCGGTGCCGATTTTTCTGTTCTGCGTAGTGATTTGTGCTCACGGCTCCGTAAAGTGAGAGCGCCTTATCTTGGACCCGTTTTGCGCGGCGCTAATAACGTACTCATTCACACCGACGGACAATGCACGGCTCGTGTTTTGATCGGTGGCATTCGTCACCATATTGAGATCATTGGTGCATCCATGAACTTATTCTCGATTGGAACTTCCTGCATTCTGCCTCCGCTGTTATATCATGTAGAGAAAACGTCGTCCACATCACAGATACCACGGATGCACCTATTTTGGATTCGTCACCCTCCATCTTCAACTTGGCTGTCGCTGCAGACTACGTCCTGCACCCTGGTCACGAAGACGTTTTAGCTGTCACATCCAGCTAGGTAACCGATGGAGACGCACTAGTTACCCCTTCTTCATGCTTCACTTCACGAGGAATTCTAGTCGCCCCTTGTCTCGTCCGGTTTTCATGTGGCCGAGCTCTGCTGTTCGCCAGCAACACAACCCCAGATCCTGTGCTGTTGCCCAAAGGCATTACGGTGGCAACCTTCAACGACTCTCCACTGATCTCTGTCGCAGTGCTTTCCCCTTCTTCGTCGCCAGTACGGGCCTCGGGTTTGGGTGCTTCTTCTCTCTGAGCCATAATTGGTTCTGACCTAAACGCTACCCAGTCAGAAGCATTACTCGCCCCTTTGGCTAAGCACAAATCCTGCTTTGATAGCTGTGCCACCGCACTGGGCGAGACTTCCGTGACTACGCACCGCATCAAAACAGATTCTGCAAATATACGTCGCCGCCCATATCGTGTTTCTCAGTCGGACCGGAAAGTCATTGAAGTTGATGACATGCTAGCACGAAATATTATACGACCTTCATTCATTTCCGGGACTTCTGTCGTTCTTGTGAAGAAAAAAAGCTGTCGCAGTTTCACCTGAAAGGCGAAGCATCAATTGCGATAGCAAATTAGTAGGGAGCTATGCGGAGTAAGGATAGTAGTTTTATCAGCTGTATAAACTTGCACTTGCGTATAAACTTGCAGCTGTATAAACTTGACATGCAGCAGCACCGGCAACACGCAGAACTGTTGTCGACGCCGTCGGCGTTTTGCCCGCGTTCGCATCAAACGCGCGCGGCGTTGGTGACTGTTGCCGGTGCCTCTGGGAGCGGCTCGGAGGTTTTCGACGAGATCAAAACGGGACACTCGTCGAGCAGCGTCGGAAGTCTTTACCACCTTCTCACCTCACAACGTTTTTATATAAATAGGCACTTGGTGCCGCAGCTAAACATCGCCTTCCCTTCCCTCTCCCCCCCCCCCCCCCCCACGGCCTTACGCGCGTCGGAAGAAGTCGCGTTTGCTCTACATATATGGCGATAGTAAAGGAGGAAAGAGACGCTCAATGCTGCAGCCCTTCATGGAGCACGGCACAGAACGCACGTTTGCTCTCCGCCGTGAGTTCGCTCCCCGTGAAAGCGCGCGTCCCTCGCGCCCTTTCACTCGCACGTACAGCATACGGCGCTTGGCGACGATTTCATCACCATTGACGTCCTACGGAACCTCACGGCGACGGCGACGGCGATGCTTACGGCAGAAATCCGCTTAGCAGTGTCCATATAATTGCTGTCACAATAAAAAGATAGTTCCATTCGCTTTTTCGTTAATTATCGAGCGCTCAATAACATTACGCGCAAGTATGTGTATCCCATGCCTCGAATTGATGACGCCTTAGACACAATGCAAGGAGCGGAATATTTTTCCAGCTTTGGTCTGCGATCAGGATATTTGCAGATTCCCATGAACGAGGCTGACAAAGAGAAAACCGCTTTCACCACGCCGGACAGGCTTTATGAATTTAATGTAAGGCCATTTGACCTCTGCAACGCTCCAGTCACGTTTGAGTGTATGATCGACAGCGTTCTTCGTGGCCTAAAATGAAAGACCTGCCTCTGTTATCTGTATGACATCATTGTTTTTTTCTTCCATCTTCATCCATTCAACCAACACCTGCAGAGATTAGACGAAGTCCTCCAATGCCTTTCAAATGCTGGCCTCCAGGTTAATACTAAAAAGTGCACATTCGCCAGCATAAGCATAAAAATGTCACAGTTTCGCCCTAAGGGCGAAGCAATGAATGCGATAGCAACACAGCAATGCCATACGAAGTAAGGTGAGCGGCCTTGGTAGCAATATGAATTGTAGTAAACATGAGTTGATTAAGTAAGCAGGTGTGCTGCGGCGTAAGTAGACCGACATGAAGAGAGACTCGATGACCACGAGAAGGCGCGTGTGAAACGGTGGTGTTGATGAGAAGCACTTACCGTGGGCAGCGCGTGCGAAGGGACACACCTGTAGTGCTGCACTGCCGATCTGGGCAGCATTGCATGTGTAGCGTGCGTTGGAAAATGTGGCCCGACTATTACTAACTGAGTGAACAAGCGTGGTGTGAGCGCGCACAAACAAACATGAATAGATCACACTGAATGACTGCAGTCAACGACTGTCAAAACGCTGGCAGCGAGCGTATGTACAGTCAACCACAAAAGTTTGCGGACCACGCGAGCGCGTGGCCAAGAGCCTCTTCGCGACACTTCCGCTACGTCACCAGCGATCGACAGCAGCGCTACGTTGAAGACGCATCCCTCCTTAAATCTATGGCCTGTCTATTTTCGCACTGTGCGCAAATATTTTCTACCTATCTCTTTCAACGTGACGCGCTCTTTGTTAGCCAGGGCTACTTGCTTATATTTTGAGAGCAGAATATCAGTACAAGTAATCAGACAGCGTATTCTTCGGCTGTTATCAGTTCTATTTTCGCGTAGCCACGCTGTTTTTTTTTTTTTTTTTCGTGAGTGCGTGAGTGAGCGGTGAGGCAGCCATGGGACACAGATGCTTAGTCAGTAGGCAGAATTTTTCCGTTCCTCCCCATCGCTAAGTGACAGTAGCGGTCGGGATTTGATCGCCTGCGCCCAGGTTTTGCTGCGCAAAGCCCGAACCACCGCGCTGCTATAGTGGTTACATTTAGAAAAATAAGAAATAATCGGGTGCGATGACTCTTTTATAACCCTTTGCGACACGGCGTCCTCGTTTGGGGACTCGAACTTCGGAGGCGCGTCCCACGCCACGTGTTTCTTCAAATGACCTAAAACTCAGTGTGTACATTCGTGTCCGCTTCCTGATGGGACAACTAGCGGTCAGTTAACTTCATTGTCCTGCGTATTGCTGCAGATGATCACTTTGCTGGAGACACTACCATGTTAGACAATCGTTCGACGTGCCGCGTTCCAAGACCAACGTCAAGAGTATTTTTTTTCTCCGGTCGACACGAATACAACCGAAAAAGCAAGTGTGCATGTGTTTCGGGCCTAATAGTTGATTCTTTTTATGCAAGTATTGAAGCTGACGGATTTCAGAATAATTAGATAATGAGTTATACGCTAATTAATTTTTTTTACTGAAACTCGCACAAAACAGCACATTGCTTCGTCTTCTTTCTTGGAATGTAATAGTGAGCGTCTTGAAATGATGCCATGCGCATTTGACGCATTTGCAGACAGTGCATCATAATTCGTGTCTGAAGGGGATGAATTTATTCACAAGACATTTACAGAAGTGTCATGAAACATAGGTCTCTCAATGATCTAGTAGGAAGTGAAATGTCCGCCGTTTTCTAGCACCTTATTGATGCGTGTGGGCATCGACTCGTACAAAGATTCAGTAATCTCCGGTCGACCGCGCAGGCTTTCCCATTCTTGTACGATCGCTTGCCACAGCGTATCGGCCGTGCGGCCGCGGTTGGCTCGTGTGGACAGCCGTTTCTTCAACATGCCCCAGACATTTTCTATGGGATTCAAGTCGGCGCCACATGGAGGCCACTCAAGCTGGCAAACAGCATGTTCTTCTAGCAATGACTGGACGATACGTGCTTTATGGATCGGGCTGCGGTCGTGTTGAAAAAAATAGCAGCCGTCGCTGAAGGGACCGTCCAGCGCATACGAACGAGGTGTCTAGTGATGACGTCGCAGTACCGTGGCGCAGTGAAGGGCCCTTCCAGACGCACAAGGGGACCAAGGCCATCTTTGCTGATTGCTCCCCACACGCTCACGGAACACCGTCCACTGGATAGAACACTCTGTGTGTAATTAGGCAGATATCTGCAAGAAATAGCATACAATTGGGTTCCAGCGGCGCGTCTAAAAATGTTGTGATTCCTCTTGCGTATGAACTTTATAATGCTGTTATAGAGTTGCAATAGTAAACGTGCAAACATCATTAGATAGTACTGAAAGACCCACTGGTAGCTTTTAATTAGCTTCAGAGTAAGTAGTACTATGAGACAATCGTTAATGTTTTCAACATAATACCACTACAGAAAAATCTCGTAATGTCCAAAAGCTCATTTTACGTGAAACATGTTGTGATGCAGAATTAGCTTCGTGAATTAACTGCCAATACACTGTAAACACACCTGCAGTTTAGTGGACGCCACACCCGCTTCCGTTGGTCCCAGCGCGTGGAAAAAGTTGACTCGTCGCTAAAGATGACATCGCCCCATTTCTCTGTTGTCCAATCTTTCATTGCTGTAGCGAACATGAGTCGTTCTTGTAGCTGGCTGTCTGAGAGGCAGGGCTTCTGTGCTGCTACGAAAGACTGCAGGCCAAGCTCACTCAGCCTTCTTCTTACAGTCTCAGACGATACCGTGAGCGAGAGCGCTTCTCGGATATCCTCTGCACTTTGAAAGGATCAGCCACGATGGCGGCCGTAATCAGGCGGTCCTCTTCCTCAGTCGTGGCCCTTGGACGCCCACTGCGCTCCATATCTGTGAATCTGTCATCGTCGCGGAAAGCTTGAATAATCCTATTCACGGCAGTCCGGCTCCTGTTGGTTCGGCGGCAGATTTCGCGCTGAGGTATTCCCTCTATAAATAAACGCACAATGTGCCTTCTTTCGTCAAGTGGAACACGCAGCGGCATCTTTCCAAATAGGCAATCACCACGTGGCCTGAAGCAAGTCTACTACGTTTTCAGCGACTGATGCGAAGATGCGCCTATGTGTGAAAGAAAATTTTCTATGCATCCGCTTTTTCTTTATTTTTGATGACAGTGAAACACCTCCCTACCCTTTCTCTCAAGACGCAGAAGCAGCAACACTCATTGGACCAAGATGCTGCCAACCAAAGTGCGCCAGTAAACGTCGCGTAAAAAAATCGTCGCAGCGCTTCGTGAAACTTATCTACCCACTGGCACACCAGTCGACAAAGGTTGCAGTGATTGCTCCGATACTGCTATCAAGCTAGGTATGTGGCGGTCTTATCGCAGACAGCGCTCTGCGTCAACACAACGAACTAACAATGTCATGCACGGGAATAAAAAATTAACAGGCAGGCGAGTACCAAGAGGGCTCATATCCGGGAGAGCGCCCCTGTCGCCGCTAGGTGGCGTACCGCTAGGTGGCGCGGATAGGCAGTCTGGCACGCGCTCGCGTGGTCCGCAAACTTTTGTGGTTGACTGTACGTGCGGTCTATCGCTTCAACGGAAACTGAGCGGCGAATGCAGGGAGCATAAAGGTCAGAGCCGTGTGGAGATAAGAGACGGTGCGGTCGAACGAATGACGAGCGCGGTTGTTGGCAGCGTAGAAGTGCGCCCCCCCCCCCCCCCCCCCCCCCCCCCCCCCCCCCGCTCCCTCCGGCGCTGGCTTCCCGCTTCCTTGCTTGCGCGTTGGAGAGATAAGAGACTGTGCGGACGAGCGACGAGCGCGGTTGTTGGCAGAGAAGTGCCCCCCCCCCCCCCCCCTGCTCCCTGCTCCCTCCGGCACTGGCTTTCCGCTTCCTTCCTTGCGCGTGGGCGATTGAGTGCGTTCGCTCTCCGTGATAGCGCGCGTCCCCGCACGCTTCCGCTGGGGCATACGGGGCGCGGCGAAGATTTTATCTATACGGAACCTCACGGCGACGGCGACGCCGACGGCAGAAATCGTCGTTTCAAAAGATAGCATCCAACCAGACCCTGAGAAGATTGCTGCTGTGCTTCAATTCCCTTGCTTATCGAATCAAAAAACATTGCACAGCTTTCTCGGCCTGGTATCTTACTGTCGCCGTTTTATACGCAATTTTGCTACAATTGCAGCCCCTCTACATAAGCTACTGGTCACCGGCGCCTCTTTCACATGGTCCGAAGACTGTGAGTCGGCATTTCAAGCAGTCAAGAAACACCCCACTTCCCGACCGGCGCTTCGCCACTTTGATGAGAGAGCGCCCACTGTACTCCCACGGCCGCTGGATAAAAAAAAGCACCTTTTAGGGGCGAAGCTCCTTAGGGTGTGGATCGTTCCCTCCTCTGTAGTAGTAGTATGTAGCCACCTCTAGTTTATGAATTGCTCAATAGATGGCGTTGTGTGTCCGTAGCCACTTGTAGTTTTATGAAGTGTTCACTAGATGGCGTTCCGGTTCGACTTCCGGTTCCACTTCCGGTTCCGGTTCCACTTTGCGCGCGTTCGGTGCGAACGCGGGCAAAACGCCGACGGCGTCGACAACAGTTCTGCGTGTTGCTGGTGCTGCTGCATGTGCAAGTTTATACAGCTGATAAAACTACCTTGAGTCGACCCCATGGCTGCTTCGCATACTACTCATAGGTTCCCCTACGGGAAGATGGTGTAATTTTCTCTCTCGTTCCCGACGCGCGCTCTCTTTATCTCTCGTCCGCAGCTGTGCTTTACCCGAATGATCCTCCGGTGCTTCGCCCACTCATCATCATTCACTTCGTGGATATACTGTGATTTTTTTATCCAGCGGCCGCGGTACTCCACACTGATGCAAGTGCACAAGGCATCGGAGCAGTGCTACTGCAACGGGGTCCCGCATCTCAAGTGCAGGTTGTGGTGTATGCCAGCCGGACCCTCTCGCCATCTCAACAGAACTACACCATCACAAATTAGGAATACCTGGCTATAGTGTGCTCCATTCAGAAGTTTCGCCCGTAGCTCTACGGTCGTCACTTCACCATCGTCACCGACCATCATGCTCTGTATTGGCTGTCATCTATGAAGAACATGTCAGGATGCTTGGGACGCTGGAAACTGCGCTTGCAAGAATATTATTTTACGATAACGTATAGGTCTGACAAATGTCATCATGATGTAGACGTACAGTCTCGATGCCCGCTTTCGCCTTCTATCGATCATGCGCACTCCGCGTCTCTGCCACATCGCTCTGACGCAACGCCTGCCTCCTACCAGCTCAGGCTAATGTCACTGGATAAAGCGCAGCTTCCTTAACGCTCCGATTTCACTTCCCTTCAGCGCGCAGGCTGCTACTGTCGAACTCTCATTTATCGCCTTCGCAGCTTAAGTAAACCACCCAACAGCCGCTTGCGACGCCAGCTTCGCCAATTTTGCCTTCAAGATGGGGTGCTTGATCGTTATATTTACAATTCCACGGGTAACAAGTGGGTCCCAGTCACACCTCGCTGCCTTCGGTATCGAGTTTTTAGAAGCATTTGGTGATGACGTTGCCGGCAGCCATTTAGGCTTCCACAAGACCTACGACCGCATCAAAACCCGTTGCTTCAGGCCTGGATTGTCCACAACGGTAGTGAAATATGTTGCCTCAGTGCTCGTCGCGTCAGCACCGTAAACGTTCCACATCCCCTCCTGCCAGTTTTCTCCAGCCTCTGCCATGTGCGACCGAGCTTTTCGAGTTCGTTGGAATTTACTTATACGGTCCCTTGCCATTGACGCCCTCCGGTCACCGTTGGATCGTCACTGCGGTAGACCATCTAACAAGATACGCCGCGCCTCTTCGATCTGGTGCTGCTTCTGAGGTTGCTCAATTTTTCTTGCAATCCATAGTCATGCGCCATGGTGCTCCTCGCGTTCTTTTCTCTGATCGTGGCTGTCATGAGCCAATAAAGGAAGAAAGAAAGAAGAAAAAAAAGCAGAAGATAAGAAGAAGACGCGAGGAGTCGGTGGCAGAAATAAAGAAAAAGGAAGTTGAAAAATAAGAGCGTCCGAATAAAAAGAATACAATATGAAAGCAGAAGAAGAAGCGCAAAAGTGCACGCGCAGCTATGTGGCCAATGGGAGAAGGGACACGTACATCCCAGCTACGCTCTGGGACGAAGGCAGACAGAAGGAGCTCGAGGCGGTACAGGATGGGTGGATCGCGGAGGCGGCGACAACTCAGTGGAAGCTGATCTTCAGCTGCCGCAGCCACGACCCGCGAGCTGACTTGACGACGCCCCACCGGAAGCCGCAGCTGCGGGCTGTCGGCACCATTTGCCGGATTTCCTGCGGCTACGATCCGCAGGCTTGCGGAGTTGCCCGGGCGATCCAGGCGCCTAGGTCACCCCGTCTCCCTCACCCCCTGACCATCTCAACCGTGGGCCGAAACGTCGGACTCAGCGACGCGACTCTACGACACATCAGCGGGCCCAACAAGTGTCGCCGGAAGCAGCGACGACGACGTGACGTGGCCACGTCGATGGACTTTATGTAAATATATTGAACTTCATAATACGTCGTGTGCAAGGACTTAAGATAATATTTTCAATTAACTAGATTTGTATATAGTTTGTCGTATGTTAAGGTTTTGCTATTGGGTTGGTAACACGTGCTTTCGGGATATATGTATTTTTCTTATGCTTATGCCCCATATAGGCTTTTCCTAACTCAAACGTTCCTTCCGTCGTGTTAACCACCCTGAGGCCGTGGCAGTGGCAAAGTCTTGATGTCCCACGTCCTCGAGGAAGTCTTGCGGGGGACTAATACAAAGCATAAAACCACATCTACATATCACCCGCAAACGAACGGCCTCACTGAATGCTTCCACCGAAAGCTTTCTCACATGATTTCCATGTACTCACGTCCTGACCACACAAACTGGGACACCATTCTTCATTTTGTTACATTACATTCGCTTATAATACTGCGACACAACGAACTACCGGCGATAGACCTTCCTCGTGTTTGGACGATCTGCGTCCTCCGTCTTCGAGACTGAATTCTTTTTCTCTCCTGCTTCACCTAACACCTCCATCCCAGAAGAGTTTGCAGCTCGAGTCGCGCATTGCCGTGAAATTGCTCGCCGCAACACCGAAGCTTCCCAAGAATAAAGAAAACGTCGCTGCGATAGTAAACGCCGCGACATCGCCTTCCATCCTGGAGACCAAGTCCGCCTATGGACGCCGGTTCGAACCTCTGTACTTTGCGAGAAATTCCTTCACCGGTACATTGGGCTCTACACAGTCCTACAACAAACTTCCGCAGTGAACTATCTAGTCACTCCGCTTTACTCCGTCGCGGATCGCCGTCGTCGTAGTGCAGAAATTGTTGACGTCTCCTGCATGAAGCACTTTATGGGGATACCCGTTCAGCCGATTTTTAGATTACAGTCAGGTTGGCCGCTTCCACGAGGGGGGGGGGGGGGGGGGAATCAGTGTAAACACATTAAACGTACTTCAGCGTTCTCATTTGTATATAGCCATCATCATCCCCGTTCTTCTTCTTCGTGCTTGAGCCTGGGCCATGCCTGTGGAATAAACGGGTCTGCCAGTACTGCCTTCCCTGGTCGTCTTTCTTCTTTCAATATAAATCAATAAATAAACAAGGGATGTGGAGATACGAAAATACCAATATCAAACCTAAATCATGCTAACGCGAGATATTGGTCTAACATGAAGAGTGTCTGTTTTACAGAGAACGTTTTTGTTGAGTAAAAGTGCGGAAAATTCTATTGCTGCTAGAAATCCAGGACTACCCACACCATGCTACTGCAAAGCAAGTGCCTGCTACCAAGGTGCAATGCATCCTTTTTAGATTTATTAAATCAGCATATGAAATTCACTCACCTGTTACGGTTGGTTTGTTATTACCAAGTATCATGGTGTCGCTATTGTAATAGAAAATTTGGTACGTTGGCAATATCGTGGTTATATTTCTCAGAGAATCTGCACATACATATTGCAATATTTATTTCATCTCCGATGAAAACACGGCATCTTTGTGGTTTTCTTTAAGTGCGAAATATTGAATGGTGTGTGTGGTTCACCATTCAATAGCGTGTGGATCAGAGAACAAATGGGGATAGCCGATATTCTAATTGACATTAAGAGAAAAACATGGAGTTGGGCTGCCATGTGATGCGTAAGGTGGATGATTGGTTGACTATTAGAGTTACAGAATGAATACGAAGAGAAGGAAAATGCAGTCGAGGATGGCTGAAAACTAAGTGGGGTGATGAAGTTAGGAAATTTGCAGTCGCAAGTTGGAATACGCTGGCGCAAGACAGGGGTAATTGGAGATCACAGGGAGAGGCCTTCGTCCTGCAGTGGACATAAAATATAGATTGATGATGATGATGATGATGATGATGATGATATAGCGAATTGGAATTCTAGACTCGAAATGCATCATTCCTTCATTCCTATGTTCCTTTGTCGTGAACACTCTCACTGTTAGGGTTGTTCAATATTTCTTGTATTAATTACGTGGTCCGCACTAGTATTCCACGTACACAATGAAAAAAATGGAGGACACTTAAGATGTCCCGGCAGCTGCAGTTTTCTTTTTATCCAACTTCGCCTCCGCATGGGGCTGCCGTAGGGCGTCTACGTGCAACGCTGTTCTAGGCTGCCAAGAAGGCGAGCGCCATCTGAATGGCATTTTTGCGAGGAAACCACGGCGCACCGCTGTACGAGTGCTACAAATGCTGGAAAAGAGACTTGTGTTTGAGTTTCCGCGTAAGAGAATTACGTTTTCCCGTGTATTCAAATTACAATCCGACGCTATCGCGTCTGTAGGTTGTGGTTACGTCATACTTTACGATTTTTCTGACGCATTTTACTTTGAGAAATTCCATTAATTCACCAGCGCCTCTGCGCCAGGCGGATGGCCTGCGTGGTAGGTGTGGTTGGGGATGATTTTCTTGGCCGGGCAGCGCTCCCGACGCCGACGCCGATGCTGGATTTTCTCCGACCCGCGGCCCTTAACGCTGTCGCGTTGATAGACAGTTTTAGTTGCACGCACTTAGAGGCTTTGCGTACGTAGAGCTTCTACGTGTAAGCAGTGCGCATGCGCAGAACGTAGCGGCCGCGCGCTGGTCTCACGGATGTAAGTGAGATTCGATTTTTTACGTGCGTTTCCTGCGTACGTAGACAGCTTCGCGCGGGGGTTTCGCGAGATCACGAACAAGCGATAGCGTGCTGAGCGCGCGCAGGTGGCTTGCATGGAAACACGGCGACAGGATGGCTGGTCATCTGTTTCATTCCATGTCAACGATGACAGCAGATAACGCTTGCACAACACACTTCCTGGCATTGCGGAAACGATGACCGGCACGCATCAATGCACATCACTGGCTTCGCTGAAATACTCATCTTGAATGGAATTGTTCATATTTCCCGATAGATGTAGCTACGTCGTGCGTCGCGTACGTGTAGCTAAAAGCGTTTCAGATGGAGTGCACGTAAGGTACGTAGACTGTTCACGTTTGCGTACGTGAAGTCTCCACGTACGTGTAACTAAAACTGTCTAATACATCCGAGGTGGCTGCACGTTTTACCACATCGTTCCTATATTTGCCTAGCTCATAATTTCCCCTATCACTAAGCACAGAGCCTACGAACTTTCTTGTAAAATGTGTTAATAGAACGTAAAATCACATAGGAAATTAATAAAGTAGATAGAAAGTTGGTAAAAGTTCTAAAGATAGTAAGGATATAATTTTGTATGGGGGTATCTTTCGCTCATGCGGACACCCTGGCGGTCATGTTTGCCTCTATAGAAAATATCGGCTTTGTTCACGTCACCATTCTGAAGCTTTGTGTCTCCACCGCACACTTCTCTTATAGCCTTAATTCACTGGTACTCAGCTTCTTCGCCGGTAGTCGTAATGAATAGAAGAAATGCTTTGAGACTTGCTTACCATGATAATACCACTATGATATTAGTCATATTCAATAGCATTAACCTGTTTATTCATCTACGTCGGCTTGCTTCTGTACGCCTACCTAATCCCAGCAACATTTATTGCAGAGTTTCTCACAAAATGATAAACAACGGATAGAAAACTGAAATTATACATATTATGGTAACGACGTGGGATCAACGAAGACGCGGAGCAGCACCAACAAAGACACTTTATCAGTCGTCAAGAAAACCTTCTTTGACCAACAACGTCTTCTTCGTCTCCACGCTTAACCTAAAAGCTCGCGCTACTTCAACCTTGTCCCCACTGGCACCTACCCGCGGCAATGTAGTTGTTCCATTGGCTCCCCCCCTTTGTAGAAAAAAAATCATCGCCCCGATGACAGGGGCTTGGCAAACTGCTATAAAGAAAAAGAAACTGCGCACTCTTGTCAGTCTTCATAGTACGGCTTCATACGAAGCACGTGAACGCACTCGGGTAAATGCCGTCGGCGCTTTGAACAGTGAGAGCCGTCAGGAAAGACTTCGTAGGTGACGTCACTGATGCGTCGAAGAACTATGTAGGGCCCGAAGTATCTGCGCAGGGGCTTTGCAGAGAACCCACGCCAAGGAGTAGGTGTCCAGACCCACACTTTGTCGCCGATGTTGTATGTTACGGGTCTGTGCCGAAGGTTGTAGCATCTGGCGTCACAGTCCTGCTCGTGGATTCGCCAACGCGCAAGCTGCCTAGCTGCTTCTGCTCGCTGCGTGATCTCTTCAGCACCCCTCTCGTTGTCATCAAATTCATGAGGGAGCATTGCGTCTAATGTTGTCGTAACCTCACGGCCGTACACGAGGGTGAAGGGTGTCTTGCGAGTGGTCTCTTGACGAGTCGTATTGTACGCGAAGGTGGCATAGGGTAAAACTTCGTCGCAGTTCTTGTGCTCTACATCGACGTACATGCTTATCATGTCAGCCAAGGTCCTGTTGAGTCGTTCCGTCAGCCCGTTTGTTTGAGGGTGATAGGCCGTGTTCTTCCGGTGGGCGGTACCACTTAAACGCAGAACGATGTTCAAAAACTTGGCCATGAACGCAGTACCTCTGTCCGTGATGACTACTGCCGGAGCACCATGTCTTAAAACGATGGATTCAAGAAAAAATTGCCGCGTATCTGCGTGATTCGCTGCAAATGTCGTCGAAAGACGATAGTCTTCTGCCGGCCGTACTACATGAGTGCTGGCCTGATCCGCGGCCACCCGTGATGCTGTTCTCGTACCATTTCCACCCTGGCATGAAGGTTTGTTTGAACAGATTTCATTTTAGCGCATTATTTCATCAAGCGGCCATTTATGTTTTGCCCTGCCTCAGACAGCGCTTCCTATATGTTGAATCGGCCGCATCTGGCTGGCATTGATAAAATTGAGGAGGCGCTGCGTGAGACATGGACGCCATCTGGCAATACATCGGGAAACATGAGCTTGTACAGAGGGTATCCTTCCTCCATGGCAGCGGGCGCTCGTCGGCGCGCATAGCATGGCATTTTCAGCGCAGCTTAAGAAACTAGGGTCTTTAGAGTTACGTATCTATGTATTTTCTATTAAAGGAACACACCTCCTAATACTTACCTAGTGATCTTGCGCCTCAGATATGCGTAATATTTACTTTGTGATCGATAACGTTAACAAGTATGAACAGCCGTACCAGTTTAAGTAGTGTGGGCGGTAAGCAAGTGGTCCAACTTTGGCAGGGTGGCTAAATCGGGTGACAGACAGACAAACAGACAGAAAGACAGACAGACAGACAGACAGACCAAATTTTCAGCGTTTAAGTTCCCCAAGAAAGACTATCGTCTTTAAAAATTGCGCCGCTTCATCTGCTGTTCCCCGTCGCAGAGCACCTCTCTCGGCATATCTAGTGAGATAATCCGTGGCGACGATTATCCACCTATTACTGGTAGTAGACGTTGGGAAGGGGCCGTGAAAATTCACGCCTACTTGTGCAAATGGTGTGGCAGGTACTTGAACAGGGTGCAGAAGGCCGGCTGGCTTGACGGAAGTCGGATTGCGGCACTGGCAATCCAGACATGTCTGAACATAATGTTTAACGACCGCAGCAAGTCTCGGCCAGTAGTAATCCTGCCGAATCTGTGCCAATGTGCGAGTGTAGCCAATGTGCCCAGCGGTCGGCTCGTTGTGGCAGGCGTGTAATATTTCACGTCGAAGCGATGAGGGAACAACGAGTAAGTAGTTGCTGCCGCTTGCGGAGAAGTTGTTCTTGTAGAGTACGTTGCAGCGCAAGCAGTATGACGCCAGCCCTCTTGCAAATAGCCTTGGCACGCTGTTGGTTCGTCCTTCCAGGTAATCAATCAGCGGCAGCAATTCAATGTCATCCCGTTGCTGGCGTGAACGATCGGCAGTGTTCTCGAGTCCCAGAAAGACCGTGTCGTCATCGTCTTGTGCTGCCGTCTGAACAGGGGACCGAGAAAGGCAGTCGGCGTCTGCGTGCCGTTTTGCAGACTTGTATGCGACAGTAAAGTCGAACTCTTGGAGTCGAAGACTCCAACGTGCGAGCCGGCCGGAAGGTTCTTTCAAATTAATGAGCCAGCAGAGAGAATGGTGATCGCTAATAACGGTGAAAGACCGACCGTACAAATACGCACGAAATTTCAGAACTGCCCATACCATTGCGAGGCATCCTTTTTCAGTGGTGGAGTAGTTAGCCTCCGCTCGGGACAGTGTCCTGCTGGCGTAAGCGATCATCTTTTCGCTGTCGTCCTGCCATTGTACGAGCACCGCCCCTACACCGACATTACTAGCGTCTGTATGCAATATCGTCGGGGCGTCTTCATCGAAGTGTGCAAGCACGGGAGGCGCTTGCATGCGTTGTCGTAGCTCGTTAAATGCCCGCTGCTGGTCTATGCCCCAAGTGAAAGGGATATCTTCTCTGGTGAGCTGTGTTAATGGCCACGCGATGCGTGAGAAATTCGCAATATATCGCCGGTAATATGCAGATAGTCCCAGAAAACATCGCATGGTCTATTTGTCTGATGGGGTCGGGAAATTAGCGACGGCAGCAATTTTATCCGGATCAGGTCGGACTCCTTGGTTACTGACGACGTGATCGAGGAACTGGAGCTCTTGAAAACCAAAATCGCACTTTTCAGGCTTCAACCGGAGACCGGCAGATCGTATTCCTTCAAGAACAGTTTTCAGCCTTCCTAAGTGTTCGTCGAACCTTGCGGAAAACACAATCATGTCATCCAGGTGCGCCAGGCACGTTTGCCATTTGAGTCCCGAGAGCAGAGTGTCCATTAGACGGTGAAATGTGGCTGGCGCTGAATACAAACCGAAGGGAAGTACCTGCAATTCGTAAAGACCGTCAGGCGTCACAAAGGCGGTTTTCTCACGGTCTCTTTCATCCACTTCGATCTGCCAATAACCACTTTTCAAGTCCATTGAGGAAAAGTGGCACGCATTTCGCAACCTGTCCAAGGAATCATCAATACGTGGCAGTAGATAAACGTCCTTTTTTGTGACCTGATTGAGCTTCCGATAGTCTACGCAGAAGCGCAGGCTACCGTCCTTCTTTTTCAGTAAAACTACAGGTGACGCCCTAGGACTATTAGATGGTCGAATAACGCCATCTTCCAGCATCGTCTTCACTTGTCTTTGGATTGCCTCGCGTTCCTTTGGGGCCACGCGGTAATGGTTTTGTCGCAGATGCGAAACAGCCCTGGTACTGGTTGATGAGCTCAAGCAGACGGTCTCGCTCAACGGCCGTTAACATCGAACTAACGTCTACAATAGGCGCAGCTGTGGGGATCGTAGATGTTTCCTGTGCTAAGTGGCAGTCTTCTATCGGTATTACTTCGTCAAAATAAGCGACAGCAGTGCCTCTCACGATGTGTCAACGCTCCTTACTAAAATTCGTCAGCAAGAGTTCGGCGCTTCCGTCGAGTACATTGATAAGTGCTCTGGCAATGGATATGCCGCAATTCAGTGCTAGCGCATTGATGAGTTCAGCGACGCCAGTCCCATTCTGCAGGCTGTCACAGTGCACGGGTACGAGAGAGCAACTCCGCGGCAAAAGTATCACGTCGTCTGCAGCTATGCGTAAGCGACGTTGTGGATCCTCCTCATGGGCGACATTAACCGAGTTCGTGGCAAACGTGACGCTTCTGTCGCGGATGTTAATCACGGTACCGTAGTCGCAAAGGAAATCCATCCCCAATATAAGTTCCTTGCAACACTCGGAAAGAATGACGAGGGTGGCGACGAAGGTTGAACCGGCGATTAAGAGTCCGGCTGTACATTTCCCGACAGGTGTCATCAACTGACCTCTGGCGGTTATTATGTTGGGTCCGTGCCGTGGCGTCTTCACCTTCTTTAGTTTGTCGGCGAGCTGTAAGCTTATGATTGAAAAATGGGAGCCAGTGTCAACAAGAGCGGCTACTACTTGGTGGCCGTCAATACGAACGATGAGGTCGGCGCTGACGAAGTCAGTTACGTCTTTCGTAGTTGAGTCCGTGGTATTCGTCGTTCCATTCGCCGTCTTCGCCGTATTCGTCCTTGCATTCGTCGGAGTCTTTACATCGTCGTACGCCGGTGATGGGGGATATGGAGAACTTCGAGTACTGGCATCACCCCCCGAGTTCGCTGCGTCTAGTTTCCCCGTCGCGGGCTAGGGGACCTGCCCCTAGTGACGTCGGCAAAACTGCGACGAGTCGGTGAATTGCAGCGCGCAGGTGATGGCGAAGGAGAACGTGATCGGGGAGTCGTCGTATTTTGCGGCTGGACGTTCACAGGAGCGTCGTAGGCGCGTCGACCGTCATACGGAGAATATGTGTTGTTGGCAGGAAAGCTTGGGTATTGGGCGGCGCGATAGTTGTTCATTTGTGGCAAACTCGATAGACGTGTCCAGCTTCGCCACAATGGTCGCACACTGGTCGGCGGTCGACGGTGCGCCAGAAATCGGTTTTCCGACGCTGGTAGTTCGGTGGCAACTCTCCATGGAGCCAAGGATTGGCGTGCGTGTGTCGAAGATACGACATTGTTTGTGGTGGCGTGATAGGCGAGGTCGGCAGAGTCAACGGGGGTGACGATATCGGCTAAGTTTGTAGTGTAGGTGACGGTCTAGTTGTGGGTGTCAGCGGCGTCGAAGTTGCGTTTACTGGACGGCGAACAGCCTCCGCAAAAGTAAGGTGCCGCGGCGCGTTACCACAGTCTGGCGATGAAAAAGCTTGCCGGACTTCTTCCCGGACCACATCCGCTACAAAAGATACCATTGGCGCCGGTTCCGTACCCATACTCACAAATCCGAGCTGCCGAAGCTCTTCTCGCACAACCTCTCGGATAACGTCACGCAGAGGCTTGTCGTTACTTGCAGCCAGAACGGAAGTGTTTGCCGCCGAGTTACTCATGTCATGCTGGCGGTATCGTTGCCGTAGGGCCCGTTCAATGGCTGTGGCCTCGTTTGTGAACTCCGCCACTGTTGTCGGTGGATTTCACACAAGGCCGGCAAACTGTTCTTTCACTCCCCGTAAGAGATACCGCAGCTTTCGCTCCTCTGGCATGTCAGGGTCTGCTCTAGGGAAAAGACGGGCCATATCTTCTGAGAACATAGCAACGCTCTCATTGGGTTTCTGAATGCGGATTTCGAGGAGACGCTGCGCATTTTCCCTCCTGTCGATGAAGTGTCTTTGTTGGTGCTGCTCCGCGTCCTCGTCGATCCCACGTCGTTACACTGGTGGAGGTGCTGGGCATTCTCCATCCTTCATGCTTCGCACCCCTTCGCGGAGCCAACGATCGAGCCCGGAATCGCCTTTGCGTATCGAAACACCGGTCCACCGGTTCATTCGCCGCCTACTAGGCCTAGCGCCCGAGTCCGGTCCCCTGCAAGAAACCTCAAGAAATTGTTCGCCTCCTGCAACCACCATGGCCACCGCGGCTCCAACGCCAGTAACCCTGCAGAACCCTATGCTTCCGGAGAGCTTTCATGGTGATGCCTTTGAAGACGTCCAAGATTGACTTGATAAGTTCGAGCGCGTCGCCAAGTACAGCCATATGACCAGCTCGGCGGACAAACTTCCGAGCGTCTGTTTCTATCTGAAGCACAATGCTCGGACGTGGTACGTGAACCGGGAGAGAAGCTTTGCCACCTGGGACGACTTCTGCACACAGCTGCTGGATACTTTTGCAAGCATTGGCGAGGACGCGGAGCTGCACCAACAACGACACTTTATCAGTCGTCAAGAGAACCAACAACGTCTTCTTCGTCTCCACGCTTAACCTAAAAGCCCGCGCTACTTCAACTTTGTCCTCACTGGCACATACCCTTGGCAATATAGTTGTTCTAATATACACTCTAGAAGTACTTCATAAACTACCAAAAAAAGTACATCACCATAAAACGATGCAAATTACAATACTAAACTGAAGTTGTGTTAATATTGGAATGTAATACGCCTGAAACTTGGAGTTTAAGATGTCACAAATAACATCAAGAAAGGGTACATGATATTTTCTTGTTTTACTTGTCTCTCACCAAATCTGAATCTTGCCTTCTTAGTAATTATTTGCTGGCAAAATCTATTTGCTTTAATGTAACTAAATATTTGGTGGAACAGTATGCTCATGTACGATGCTAACTTCTCACATTGTTTAACTAAAGTTCACCATTGAAACTATACCACGAGGTCTTACCATATATATCTGTGATATTAATGCTGAATATTATCGGTCTGTCTGGAATTTGTAACCTTAACAGGGCACCCCTGTAAATATAGAAAAATGAGTATTTCATTTAGGCCAAAATGAACCATGCGTTTCAAATCTTCTACAATATCCAAGATACTACAATATTACTTTAAAGACATCAAGTATCCCCCAGCAATCTTGTTTCGAGCAACATCGCTCTGCATGAACTAGGGGCTGCATCACTCTGCTGATAACGGTAATGTCTGACTTTTATTATGCACACGCATCTATATTTATTTAGCATAGTTCACAATGGATGTAAGCCTGTAAAAATAGCAGTGGTAAGGCGTGGCTGGTGCATATTCGTTATTTTTTTGTGATTATTACTTTCAAGAGATCAAGCACTTTGTTCGGCAGCGGTCGCAGATTGCTACGATGGCCTATTAGAGCTATTGGTAAACAATACCGGCTATGATACGTGTTCATTCATACACTGAACAAAGCCAGCAATGTCATGAAAGAAGCCAATTTGTGGTATCTATCATTTCTCAACCACAATAAGTAGTTACTACTGCAGCTGACAGAGATGGGACATCCTTCGCTTGCAAACCATGTTGTTACCACGAAAGCAGCTCCACTAGTCTACATGCGCTTGATAAATTTGTTCGCACTACGCAAGGAATGCGTGTGTACTAAAATTACCAAACAAAAAATGACTTGATAGACGACACCAATTTCGTACTGAAGCGTAATTTTAGTTACTATCCTGATCACAAGCAAACATTCGAAAGAATAATTGGAGGACGCTTAAGCGTCGCCTTTAAGAGTGGAACGCGGTAATATTCAAAGATCCGTGACTTCTTTTCAAGCTTCCCGGCAACTGCATTTTATGTAATCGTAATATTTACCATGAAACGCTGGCGGCGAGCGCTATACATAAAGGCGAGCTTTCTGACAGAAACGCGGTCTCTTACTTGGCTCGATGTCGGAGGTAGCGCAGAGTCGCGCCACAAAATTGCATAATTTTCAGGCTTCTGTTATTGTTTCGCACTTGTAATATTTCAAGCTGAGGAGATTTAACATAAAAGGCATGCGCTGTCTGTGTTTTGTTTTACTACATTTCTTTGTGGGCTGTCATTCTCAAAATTCAGAGGAATAACAGTGACAAGAATGTAAGACATGGCATAAGCAACATTAAGGGGAGCATGGTGCGCCAGTATAACCCGCATATACAGTATGTCATATCATCATCATCAGCAGCCTATATTTTATGCCCACTGCAGGAAGAAGGCCTCTCCCTGGGATCTCCAATTACCCCTCTCTTGAACTAGCGTATTCCAACTTGCGCCTGCAAATTTCCTAACTTCATCATCCCATCTGGTTTTCTGCCGACCTCGACTGCGCTTCCCTTCTCTTGGTATCCATTCTGTAACCCTAATGGTCCACCGGTTATCCATCCTACGCATTACATGGCCTGCCCAGCTCCATTTCTTGCGCTTAATGTCAACTAGAATATCGGCTATCCCCGTTTGTTCTCTGATCCACACCGCTCTCTTCCTGTCTCGTAACGTTAGTCCTAAGATTTTTCGTTCCATCGCTCTTTGTGCGGTCCTTAACTTGTTCTCGAACTTCTTTGTTAACCTACAAGTTTCTGCCCCGTATGTTAGCACCGGTAGAATGCAATGATTGTACACTTTTCAGCGACAGTGGTAAGCTTCCAGTCAGGATTTGGCAATGCCTGCCGTATGCACTCCAACCCAATTTTATTCTTCTGTAAATTTCTTTCTCGTGATCAGGGTCCCCTGTGAGTAATTGGCCTAGGTAAACGTACTCGTTTACACACTCTAGAGGCTGATTGGCGATCCTGAATTCTTGTTCCCTTGCCAGGCTATTGGGTGTCATATACATATGACTAAATATATACAGAAATTTTTTGCTAACAGACAGCTCCGCCGACGCCGGCACGACGCCGACAGCGGATTTTCTGCGACACGGGATCCTTAACGCTTTCGTGTTAAAACACGAGCAGTTCTGTTACAGCGCTCAGAGACAGTGAGTGGGGAGTTATGGCTGCCCGTGTTTGCAGTCAAGAACCTTGCCATATGAGCATTCCTGTTATCGTGTTATAGAACTTTACACTAAGAGAAGCGCCATGTATTTCTAAAGGTCGTATTTCAGTTAAGGTACGTTTTATATACACCGCATCAGTGAAATGTTGTGCTCCATGTCACAAAAGAAATTACATAATTTGAACAGGCCTCCGCATGTGTCCCGGTGCTCCACGGATTTGACAAGTCCAAATCAAAGCGTATCAAATCAAAGTTTATTCAGCATTTCCTGTCTCCCCGCCTTTTCTTTAAGAGAAAGATCGGGAAACAACTCGCAGTTTCACCATTGTGAAACAGCGGTATCGTTCCGCAAATTAATATTTATCACGGCCTTGCACGACTGTCGCGCGCGCTCACTTCTTACGGCCTTCGCATAGGGGCTAGTTCTTGCCTATCGCCGCTGCTTGGTGGGGGGCGCTGCGACCTCACCCTGCTCAGCTGTTTCCAGCCGATCTGTGCAGCGCGCGCAACGCAGGAAGATGTGGTAGGGCATGCTTTTTACCTCACCGTGAATTCAAGAACAATTCGCCTAATTGTAGAGGACGCGTAAATGGTTCATCTATGCTTCTTATAAATGCATGCACTGTAACCGTATCATACATCGGACTTCTTGAAATTCACTGGGGAACATGGATATACATACTCCGGGAGAACAGATCTCTGCCATCAAATGCATGTGCATTTTGAGGAATGAAAATAAATATTTATTGCTCGTATGCATTTATACCAGAGTCACAGGGGACATGTGATGTCATTTGCAGTAAATGACATTCATACCGACTTTCATTGCGGTCTTGCGTTCCCAGTCTACACATGTAAACAACATGGCATTCGCAATTGATTGCAATGTTTATCGGCAGGCTGCTATGTTTACATATTTTCAGTATACTGTTAGCAATACAATGGTAAGCATTGGATGGCTATTTGAAAATATATGACACTTCGTTTTACCTTATCGATTTTGTAATTTTTTGCCAACCCCCTGCCGTCAAGACTACTGAAGTCGCACGTGAATGAGTTCGGGAAACTAATTCAATGGGCGAATGCCATTAGCTGTGAATGTCATTCACTATGCCCGTGTAGAAGCAACAAAAATGGCATTAACACTTGTCTCATTCGCTGCGAACGACATTACACGTGCCGTAGGACAAGGGTATTACAATTGTTGCCATACTTTTAGGCGAAAACTCTTGCGGGCACAGTAGCTCACAAATTCACGATTACAATCTAAAGTGTTTCCTTGGCGGCTTGTGTACATAGGCCGAAGGCTTGTCGTTTTCGCCAGTGATTTACAAGGAGTGATTTACAAGGGGTATTCTCAGAAACTTCTCGGCAATTAGATTTGTGAATCTTCTCGCATGGCTGTCGTCCACACCTTCAGGGCAGCTCAAGATGGGAGCGCGTTAGCGCTGGACTGCTGTTCCTGCGTGGCAGGTGTTCGGAGGCTTTATCGAAAAAAAAATACTATCTTGTCCAAAAGCGTTAGAAACTCAGGCTAGAAACTGATCGCTAGGAAACAGGTTAAAATAAACACCGGGTGTTTTCCCGGAACGGGACTTGCAATACGGAACACATCAATACACCATCACACAGCAGTTATATATAACGATGTGCAATGAACGTTGCCAAGTCTTGGCTGTGGTCGTGCGTACTAAAGGCTGTACGACCGTCTTCAGGAGCCCACAAACCACTGCATATTGAACAACACTGACAGAGCACCGAATAAAATGCGCGAGAAAACAATCATGCGAGCGGGAAGGCAACGGAATGCACGAGGAGCAGGGGAGGAGGGGTCTGGGTCGCAGCGCCCCTACCGCCTACGGGTGGCGAAACGTGCTGAGAAACTCTCCCATTGTTTCCCTGACGGGTTAGAAGGCCGTAAGAAGCGAGCGGGCGCGCCAATCAAGCCCGGCAGTGTACTTATTTAACTCTTTACTTGAATTCTCACTTGAGGACAGGTTCTACCGACCGAAAACTAGGACACTTTTCTCATTAAAGAGTTTCTAGTTGCAGTAATAAACCAGACACGTCTGCCGCTTGCTTTCTTGCTGTTTATTGCACTCGGAGCACTTATCATCACCGGAACATGCCCGAGAAACATTTCTATGGAAAGCATGGGAAATCGCAAAGCAGCGGTTTTACAAATACTATACACATTATCGTATAGGAAAGAACAGTTCGCGTTAATGAAGGCATCATGAACTCCAGAGTTCTTGCGGAAAACAATTCTGCCACAACGCTTGCTGAGTATTAAGGAAACAACTGAGATTATGAATGCAAATGATTTGTTAGAATGTTTCTGTATTTCATCTATTTAGATTCCTAATTCTTGGTCCATTGGAGATGTGCTACTGGGACGCGCAGGTTACTGACAATTTCACAGAATAGGTGTGTGCTTAAGTGTCACATGGGTCTAGAAATCTGGAATTTTATGCCAGTGCACTTCTTGTCACAATTCTTTCCTCGACAAGAATCCAATATGCCCTTCGAACTCCTGCCATCGAGAGGTAGAGCATACCAGTTATAAAACCACGCGATTGTCTTTCACTGTCGCGCCTACCTTATTAATTAAACAAATTCAGAGGCGATTTAGCGTTAAAAATCGAGGTAAAGGCGTGAGCATTACGTTCAGCCATACATTGGGAGTTCAAATTAAGCTTTATGGTTTTCTTAAAACTAGGCACTGGGAGGCACGCGAAGACCACCAGTGCAGATGAGCTATTTGGCCAGGGCAACACAAAGTGAGATGAAAGTTATCGCTTTCAGCAGCCGAATTGACTACAATTTAATAATTAACTTTTTATTGACAGCAGTGTGTGTATTGACACGTACACATGTTTATCTTTCACCGGTGGCCGCTTTCAACATTGGCTGACAAATGTTAAACGTTATCGCTCGGCGCAGGACGCGCCTGCATTGGAAGCTTCTCGGACGTTATCAATGCTTCTATCCGTCGTCTGTGGTCACCGACGCCCATGTAATCTGATTATATGAGCGACGCGAATTGTCTAGAACTTTCTGGAAGACACGCGGGCATCAGGGATTAATCTGGAACCTTCGATGACTCAGGTATAAAAGCCGACGCGTTTCGCCGCTGATCAGATTTCGACGATCGCCGACTGTGTTCGCCGCTATCGTTGTGCTTCAAGTGTAACTTGCTTTTGTGGGCACAGGTTCGCCCAATAAAGAATCAGTTTCGTCATTCCCAGTTTTACGACTGTTTGCTTCATCGTCACTACTACGTGACATCTGGTGGAGGTGCTTTTATGTCCTTGTACCGGACCCCCCCGTCCAGCCGTGAGCCAAGCCCACACCGTCTAGAAGACGTCGACGCCTACCCCGACCAGCGAGCTAGTCGCAGGCTACTGAACCTGCCACCGGAGTACGAGCCCCTACCTGAGAAGACCAAGAGGACAAAAGTCATGACCTCGGCAGCAGCTACCATGACAGCCCATGTGCCAACATCTGCGGTCGTGATGCAACAATCCAGGGAGCCGCCGACTTTCCGCGGTTCGCTATGTGAAGACGCCGAAAGCTGGCTGGAGGCATACGACCGGGTCGCTACGTTCAACAAGTGGGACTGCGACGAAAAGCTGCGCCATGTTTACTTCTCTCTTGAAGATGGCGCCAGAACCTGGTTCGAGAATAGGGAACGCTCACTAACAACCTGGGACCTCTTCCGAGCCGCCTTCCTGGACACCTTCACGAGCGTCGTCCGTAAAGAAAGAGCTGCAGCCTTGCTGGAAAACCGTGTACAGCTCCCGAATGAGGGCATCGGTATGTACACTGAAGAAATGACTCGATTGTTCCGGCACGCCGATCCAGCTATGCCCGAAGACAAGAAAGTTCGCTTGCTCATGCGGGGAGTTAAGCAGGAGCTATTCGCCGGACTGGTACGGAATCCACCAACAACAGTCCAAGACTTTCTCTCGGAGGCTACGACGATCGAGAAAGCACTGGACATGCGCAACCGGCAATACAATCGCCGTTCGACGCCACACTACGCCGAAGTCCAAGGACTTTCCGACGACCTACGAGACACCATCAGGGCGATAGTACGCGAAGAGCTGCGGAAGTTGCTACCGTCGTCGCAGCCTCAAGTTGCTTCCATCGCCGAAATCGTGCGGGAGGAAATCCACCAATCGCTAGGACTTCCCGAATCGCCGCAACCCCAGCCGGAAGCGATGACATACGCCGCCGTCGCCCGTCGTCAAGGCCCCCCTCCGCGCTCGCGCCAGGGCCCCGTAACGCCGCAGTTCCGTCGTCCACCGCCGCCGCCGCCAGCACGCCCGCCCGTCGCCCAGCGCAGCTACCAGAGGAAGACGGACATTTGGCGCGCCCCCGACCACCGCCCGCTCTGCTATCACTGCGGGGAAGCTGGTCATGTCTACCGCCGATGCCCATACCGCGAGATGGGCCTACGAGGGTTCCCCGTCAACGCGCCGCGTCCCGATCGAGGTGAACGACCGCGCGACATCGCCGACTACCTCGCCGGAGCCCAGTGGCAACCAAGACGATCTTCACGCTCGCCGTCACCAGGCCGCTACATCTCGCCGCATCGCCGTCAGTACAACGGTCCCACCCGGGGCCGATCTCCCAGCCCTTACCCGGGAAACTAAAGGCAGCAACCGATGGAGGTGCGGTTGCCGTACGACGCAATGCCGAAGATCCTCCGACGCCGCCGACGACGACGACGATTCGCGATTCATCACGACGAGATATCAGCACGCCGCCTAGCAACAGCCTTGACAACACTTCGCCGCCGAAAGAAGACCTTCCGACGCGACGTAGCAGCAGCAGAGCAAGCCGACGCAGCCGTGATCCGACGCCACGAATTAACCGCAACGCCAGACGACGGTCTACCGACTTAGACGTGCTAATCGATGGTCATCACGTCACTGCTCTCGTCGACACTGGAGCCGACTATTCCGTCTTCAGTGGCCCGTTCGCCGCCAAGTTGAAGAAGGTGAAGACTGCCTGGCAAGGACCCGATATCCGTACAGCGGGAGGCCACCTAATAACGCCGGCTGGAATCTGCACAGCACGAGTCACTGTGAACAACCGCACTTACCCGGCGAGCTTCGTAATCCTGCAGCACTGCTCCAGGGATGTCATCCTAGGCATGGACTTTCTAAACCAACACGGTGCAGTCATCGACTTAAGGTCCAAGTCGGTAACGCTTTCAACGCACAACGCGATACCACCGGATACAGACATCAGTTACCACGCCTTGAATGTGCTAGAAGAACAAGTCACCGTTCCGCCTCGCTCCAGCGTAATGATTTCCGTCGGTGCCGAAGTGCCGGCAGACATGGAGGGCGTCATCGAGGGCGATCATCACTTACTGCTCGACCGTGAAATTTGCGTCGCTAGAGGCATAGCTGAGCTACGTGCAGGGAAAGCAAGGGTGATGCTCACGAACTTCAGCCCCGAATACAAGCACATTAACAAAGGCACCACGGTCGCCTACATCGACGAAATAGTACAAGCCAGCAGTGCTTTCGCCTTCACGGATTCCAGTGCACCTGCAACGACGACTATAGTACCTGAACCAACTTTCGACGTCAATCAGAACCTTCCCAGGCATAGGAAAGAACAACTAAAAGCTCTGCTCCTGCAATACAAGGACTGCTTCTCGTCGTCGTCAAAAGTTCGACAAACCCCTGTCGCCAAGCACCGCATCATAACCGACGAAAATGTCCGCCCACTCCGTCAGAGCCCGTACCGAGTTTCAGCGCGCGAACGCGAGGCCATAAGGCAACAAGTCGACGAAATGCTACGCGACGACATCATCCAGCCGTCCAAGAGTCCGTGGGCGTCCCCCGTGGTGTTAGTGAAGAAGGATGGAACCCTACGTTTCTGCGTCGATTATCGTCGCCTCAACAAGATCACGAAGAAGAACATATAGCCCCTCCCACGGATTGACGACGCCTTGGATCGACTCTACAACGCAAAGTATTTTTCGTCGATGGACCTCAAAACCGGCTACTGGCAAATCGAAGTCGACGAGAGGGACCGGGAGAAGACTGCCTTTATAACACCAGACGGACTGTTCGAGTTCAAGGTCATGCCGTTTGGTCTTTGCTCGGCACCTGCGACTTTCCAACGCGTCATGGATACAGTACTGGCAGGCTTGAAGTGGCAGACTTGCCTCGTGTATTTGGACGACGTCGTTGTGTTTGCCTCAAGCTTCGAAGAACACCTGCGGCGCCTTGAAACAGTTCTTCAAGCTATCAAGACCTCCGGACTCACGTTGAAGCCAGAAAAGTGCCGCTTCGCATACGAGGAGCTCTTGTTTTTGGGCCATGTCATCAACAAGTCTGGAGTGTGCCCTGACCCACAGAAAACGGCGGCCATCACTGACTTTCCTCCGCCCGCCGACAAGAAGGCAGTGCGTAGATTTCTTGGCCTGTGCGCCTATTACAGGCGCTTCGTCAAGGATTTTTCACGGATCGCCGAGCCACTGACGTACCTCACGAAGGCCGACGTCGAGTTCAAGTGGGAGACGCCGCAAATCGAAGCATTTGAAGAACTGAAGCGACGCCTACAATCGCCGCCCATCCTTGCGCATTTCGACGAAAACGCCGATACCGAAGTCCACACCGACGCAAGCAGCGTATGACTCGGCGCCGTGCTTGTGCAGAGGACTGACGGACTAGAAAGGGTTGTAAGTTACGCTAGCCGGTCGCTATCGAAGGCGGAATCAAATTATTCCACAACAGAAAAGGAGTGCCTCGCCATCATCTGGGCTACATCAAAGTTTCGCCCCTACCTCTATGGCAGGCCCTTCAAAGTTGTGAGCGACCACCACGCCTTGTGTTGGCTAGCTAACTTGAAGGATCCTTCAGGTCGCCTCGCACGATGGAGTCTGAGACTTCAAGCATTCGACATCACCGTCGTTTACAAGTCCGGGCGAAAGCACTCTGACGCCGACTGCTTGTCTCGCGCCCCCGTCGAACCGCCGCCACAGGATGACCAGGATGACGACACTTTCTTGGGACCCATCAGTGCCGACGAATTCGCCGAACAACAGCGAGCCGACCCGGAACTAAGGAACCTTGTAGATTACCTGGAAGGCAAGACCGTCACTGTGCCGAAGGTGTTCAGGCGAGGATTGGCGTCGTTTTTCTTGCAAAACGACATTCTCCTAAAGAAGAACTTCTCGCCTCTCCGAGCCAACTACCTCCTCGTCGTACCCTCAGCATTGCGTCCAGAGGTTCTGCAAGCTCTCCATGACGACCCAACGGCTGGACACCTCGGTTTTTCCCGCACGCTCGCGAGGATACAAGAAAAATACTACTGGCCTCGCCTCTCTGCCGATGTCGCCCATTACGTAAGGACATGCCGAGACTGTCAGCGACGCAAAACACCGCCGACAAGGCCAGCCGGACTTCTACAGCCGATCGAGCCACCTCGCCGACCGTTCCAGCAGATTGGGATTGACTTACTGGGGCCTTTTCCGACGTCGACGTCCGGGAATAAATGGATCGTCGTAGCTACCGACTACCTCACCCGCTACGCCGAAACAAAAGCCTTGCCCAAAGGCAGTGCTGCCGAGGTAGCCCGATTCTTCGTTGAGAACATCCTCCTGCGTCACGGTGCCCCAGAAGTCCTCATCACCGACAGAGGTACTGACTTTACGGCGGAACTAACTCAAGCCATCCTGCGATACAGCCACACAAGCCATCGCCGGACCACCGCCTACCACCCGCAGACGAATGGCCTCACCGAGCGCCTAAATAAGACCATCGCCGACATGCTGGCAATGTACGTCGACGTCGAGCACAAGACGTGGGATGCCATCCTTCCGTACGTGACCTTCGCATACAACACGGCCGTGCAAGAAACGACGCACATGGCGCCGTTCAACCTGGTCTACGGAAGGAACCCGGCAACGACGCTTGACGCCATGCTACCGGACGTCACCGACGAAGAAAATCTCGACGTTGCCACCTATTTGCAGCGTGCCGAAGAAGGTCGACAGCTCGCCCGACTGCGCATCAAGAACCAGCAGAGGACCGACAGCCGACACTACAACCTTCGACGACGCTACGTCGAGTACCAGCCCGGTGACCGTGTTTGGGTCTGGACTCCGATACGCCGACGAGGACTTAGCGAGAAGCTGTTACGTCGCTATTTCGGACCATATAAGATCACCCGACGTATTGGCGCACTGGACTATGAGGTCGTGCCAGACGGCATTTCGCAATCACAGCGGCGCCGGGCACGACCTGAAGTCATCCACGTGGTGCGTCTTAAGCCTTTCTACACCCGCTGACAAACTTAGGTACTTTGTTACTTTGTTATTGTTTTTTTGTTATTTTGTTTATTACGCATGGTTTTGTTTTCGCTTTCGTGTTTGTTTGTAGCATCGGGACGATGCTTTTTAAGGGGAGGGTATTGACACGTACACATGTTTATCTTTCACCGGTGGCCGCTTTCAACATTGGCTGACAAATGTTAAACGTTATCGCTCGGCGCAGGACGCGCCTGCATTGGAAGCTTCTCGGACGTTATCAATGCTTCTATCCGTCGTCTGTGGTCACCGACGCCCATGTAATCTGATTATATGAGCGACGCGAATTATCTAGAACTTTCTGGAAGACACGCGGGCATCAGGGATTAATCTGGAACCTTCGATGACTCAGGTATAAAAGCCGACGCGTTTCGCCGCTGATCAGATTTCGACGATCGCCGACTGTGTTCGCCGCTATCGTTGTGCTTCAAGTGTAACTTGCTTTTGTGGGCACAGGTTCGCCCAATAAAGAATCAGTTTCGTCATTCCCAGTTTTACGACTGTTTGCTTCATCGTCACTACTACGTTACAGTATGTTTGTATTCAAAAGTTAGAGACAGTCGTGTTTCTGCACAATTTCCCTTGGAAAAATTCTTCTATGCATGTCTATGCTCCGTGATATCCAACTCCAATTTTTAATTGTCGTTCGCATGATTACGCATGCAAGGCAGTGAGGATCGGCGCAAACCTCCTCCCTGACGTGACGCGGCTGTTGGTTGTAGTCTTTAGTCTGACAACCGGGCGGAGGCATAGGCAAAGATGATTGTTCCCCTTCCCCACTCGGCTAGATAAATCAATATATCCCGTTCTGCGACCGGAGTATGGTGGCTTTGGGCGACATGTAATCGCCTTCGGTGAAGGTGGATCGGGTGAGTCGGCAACATAGGTCACGACTCGGTGATGCAGGCGAACGTAATCGGTGGAGCATAGTCGACGCGGCGTAGGATCGGGAGAATCAACGGCACACGGTAGGGCGAGTTGGACAACACCCGCAGAGCAATCAATAACGGCCGAATGTGCCAACAGAAAATCAAGGCCTAAGATCATTTCGTGTGTGCACTGCTCCAAAACGTAAAACAGAACAGAGGTATGGTGTCCGGCTGCAGTGACACGGGCGGCACACATCCCAGTGACAGCTGGAGTTCCACCGTCGGCTACGGGGACGACAACGAGCGTGGCAGGAGTGAGGACTTTTTTTAGACGCGTACGGAGGTTCGTGTTCATAACCGATATGTGTGCTCCTGTGTCAATCAGTGCTCTCACAGCTTTACCGTCCAGGTCCACGTTGATAAGGTTGTGATGGCCAGGCAGTGTAAACAGAGGAATTTTGGGTTGGCTCGTCATGGCATTCTCACCTCTCGGAGCTGCGCCCGTTAGTTTTCCGAGGAGCGGTGGGAGTAAGGCGACGGAGAGCGACGAGGCAGAGGCGAGCGGGAAAGGCGTGGGCGTGGCGAAGGGCAACGCCTTTTTCGTGCGGGTAGAGATGTTGGAGCGGTGCCTTCTTCGATGCGTGGCGGCGGGCGGAGGCTGCCAGGCGGGCGTCGGATTTTGCGATAGGTCTGCCAAGGCTGTGTGTTCCAAGAACTGCGAAAATGGCAAGAAATATGTCCAACGCGTCCATAGCAGAAGCATATAGGCCTACCCTCAGAAGTGCGCCATTCCTCCGGGTTCCTATAACGAGAACGAGCGTATGAACTTCGTGGTAGATCAGGTATGCCGGGTGAGCGGTAGTCGGGTCTGTGGGGTGGGCTCAGTGAATGGAGTCTGACATTGGCCAACTCTTGCCGTACAATGGTCTGGATTAGGGTTATTGTTGCGTGGGAGTCGTCTGGGCCGCGAACCTGGGTAGGAACAGGAGATGCAGCTTCAATCTCCCGGCGGACGATGCACACAGTACTGTCGGATGCAGGCGGCACAGGTGGGAAACGGAGGTCCTCGTAGATAGATGTTGCAGCCGTATTAGGAAGGCGAGAAAAGTTGTGAGAAATGCGACGGCTTTTGGCTCCTTCGAATCGTCGGCATTCAGCAATGATGTCCTGCACTGTCGATGGCTTCTTGAAAACGAGGAGCGTAAACGCGTCATCCGCGATTCCTTTGAGGATGTGCGTGAGCTTTTCCGCTTCCGGCATCTTCTCGTCAACAGGCTTGCCAAACAAATCAGTGAGCTTTTGCTTTCAGAGGTCCCAGCTGGTGAGTTCCTCTTCGTGGGTCTCGAACCAGACGCGTCCCGTTCCCGCAAGGTAAAATAGCAGGTTAGCGAGCATGACTGTCTGGTCCCAAAGATTGTGCGCGCTCACCCGTTCGTAGAGTTGAAGCCAATCTTTAACGTCTGTGTTGTCAATGCCGGAACAGATGCCGGAACAGGTGCCAGGGTCGCGCGGTTGTGTCAGGATGACGGTGGGCGCGGTTTTAGACGTGCCCGAATTATTCTTGCTTTGAGCTGGCATTGTTAATGCAGCCAAGGAGCGCCCGCTGTGTAAATCTGTTGTGGTTTTTGGCATACCCCGCACCTCCACCAAAATGTTACGGGGAAAGATGTTTAAAATATATTTGCAGGAATACTTACAAGGCGGCCACTGGCATACAAAACATACAAGATGGCAACACCAATCCGCGTGACATCAGGGAGCGTCGTCGTCTTCCGTACTGTCCTCAGCTTCGTCTCGAGCAGCGCTTGGTAACAATATGAAATCGCGGTCTGCCGTACGCATTACGGATGATCGTGTTAAACGCAATAACAAGAGATAATTTTTAGCACTCTTTTGTATTACTTGAGATCGCACCGAGACATCATCTTGCGAACGCGTTAGTTTGTAATCTACTAGAGTGCTTCTGGAATAGCGGCGCCTCTGTACCAAATGATAACCAAGAATATCCACGTGGAGTCCCTTCGTGCTACTATGGCTGCTTCTGGCGGGACGAGGCATTCTACAGAAAAAATGTCACAGTTTCGCCCTAAGGGCGAAGCAATGAATGCGATAGCAACACAGCAATGTCATACGAAGTAAGGTGAGCGGCTTTGGTAGCAATATGAATTGTAGTAAACATGAGCTGAATAAGTAAGCAGGTGTGCTGCGGCGTAAGTAGACCGACATGAAGAGAGACTCGATGACCACGAGAAGGCGCGTGTGAAATGGTGGTGTTGATGAAAAGCGCTTCCCGTGGGCAGCGCGCGTGCGAAGGGACACACCTGTAGCGCTGCACTGCCGATCCGGGCAGTATTACATGTGTAGCGTGCGTTGGAAAATGTGGCCCGACTATTACTAACTGAATGAATAAGCGTGGTGTGAGCGCGCACAAAGAAACATGAATAGATCACACTGAATGACTGCAGACAACGACTGTCAAAACGCTGGCAGCAAGCGCGTATATACGCCGCAGCAGCGGGCGAAGGTACGTGCGGTCTATCGCTTCAACAGAAACTGAGCGGCGAACGCATAGTGCATAAAGGTGAGAGCCGTGTGGAGATAAGAGACGGTGCGGCGAGCGACGAGCGCGGTTGTTGGCAGAGGAAAAGTGCTGCCCCCCCCCCCACTCCCTCCGGCGCTGGCTTCCCGCTTCCTTGCTTGCGCGTGGGAGAGATAAGAGACCGTGCGGTCGAGCAACGAGCTGCGGTTGTTGGCACAGTAGAAGTGCCCCCCCGCTCCCTCCGGCGCTGGCTTCCCGCTTCGTTGCTTGCGCGTGGGAGATTGAGTGCGTTCGCTCTCCGTGATAGCGCGCGTCCCAGCACGCTTCCGCTCGGGCATACGGCGCGCGGTGAAGATTTTATCTATACGGAACCTCACGGCGACGGCGACGGCGACGACGACGCCGACGGCAGAAATCCGGTTGAAGTGTCCATATAATTGCTATCGCAATAAAAATATAGATGGGGTACTTGCAATGACTGAGATGAATGGCAACGCTTCAATGGTAATAGAGCTGTATGCTGCTCGTCACCCAGCACTGCCCCTTCAAACTAGCCCTACCTTCATAAACGTGTTTCGCCGCTTTCGCATAATAGGGTCAGTCCATCGTCCTAGACAGACCAGGAAGACAATCGTCGATGAAGACTTTGAAATCGACGTTGTCGCCTGCGTAACGATGATTCCAGAACTCAGCATCCGACAGATTGCCGATCAGTGCCGTCGCAGCGTTGGAACAGTTGCAAATGTGCTAAGAAAGCTTAAGTTCCACATCTGTCATGTTTACTTTCACCAGGACCTAATGAGGCGGACTTATAAAGGCGGCTTGACTGCTGTAATGGGGCCTGATCAAAATTGGCAATGAAAAGGACTTGTTAAACAGAATAATTTGGACAGATAAAGCTCGGTTTTACCGCAATGGCACAGTGAATATTCAAAACGCGCATTATTGGTCACAAGAATATCCACACTGGCTGCCGCAGCACAAACATGCAGTTCGCTGGAGTGCGAATGTGTGGTGTGGCATACTCGGGGACAGGATCATTAGACCTTTTATACCTTACTTTTTTGAAGACAACTTCAACGGAAAAATGTACACTAAGATGTACGCTAAGAAATATTAGGTGTTGTCGATGACTTTGTCTCCAAACTATCCCTGAATGACGTCTGCGCCAAGTGTGGTTCCAGCACGACGGAGCAGCACCACGTTTCTCCACCACTGCAAATAGCTAGTTGGACGCACGTTTTCCTCGACAGTGGATCGAGCGTGCAGGAGCGATTATTTCGCCGCCGAGATCTCCTGACCTTTCTCCGCTCGAAGTTTTTCTTTGGGGCTACGTTAAAGATCAAGTTTATGCAACAAAGCCCAGTGAAGTGAATGATATGATGCACAGGATAACATCCACCTGTGTGAGCATCCGTCCAGAAGTACTGCGCAGAGTTACCGAGTGGACGTGAGAGCGGTTTTTGCTTTGCGTTGCTGTGGAAGGGAGGTATTTGAACATTTTTTAGGCCATTGACATCTTGTTGGGTGAAGTGTTTTCATGAGATTTGTGCATGACCACCGCAAACTTAAAGCGGCAGTGTAAAATATTCATTAACATAGCTCAAGCTGTTTCTCCTGTTGATGATGCAGTTGTTGCTCTTGATTTAAATAAAACTTACATTACTTAGAAATCAGCAGTCGCTTCATTTGTGTAGCACAGACAAGGACCATGCGCGCTCGTCTAGTCATCATTACGCACGCGCACTGTCCTCCGGCTTCTCCGCTCATACCATTATCTCGGCATGGCAGCTACCGCCATCGTTACAGGATGCGCGGTCGCGCGTTACGACAGCGGTTCCGGGTTCTTCCATTTTTCATTTCGCCAGCCGAGAGGGGAAAGGCGACAGTTAGCATATTTGCCAATGCCTCCACCTCGTTGTGAGACTTAACGCCGCACGCAACAGCCGCGTCAGATCAGGCAGGAGCTTTGCGCCAATCCTAACTGTTTGGCATGCATAATCATGCGAACGACCACTAAAATTTGGAGTCGGATGTCCGAAATATAGAAGGCAGTTAAAGAAGAGGCAGAAGCAACCAACAACCTTTCGCTTGCGATGTCCATGATCATGAATAGATTAGATAAACTCGAAGCTAACATAGCCAGTCTCAACCCTAGGGCATCTCCGGCGCCTCCAGCCAACACCCTGGTGATCAGCACCGTGGGCAATTCACAATTACCGCAGGGCGCCACAACAGCAGCTGTCCCAACTAATGTCATGAGACCTGCCTCCTTCCATCCCCCTCCCTCTTCAATACCCAAATCAAACTAGGGGCCTACAGGAAAAAAGACTTGATACCGAAACCAAAATAGGGAAGTACAGGAAAAAAGATTTAATTTTTTGGCAGTGGAATTGTAGGAGCTATGAGGGGAAGAGAGCAGTACTGCAACAACACCTTAGGAACAAAACCAAACCAGATATTCTAATTCTGCAGGAAACGCACGGTTTAGCTAAGCTATCGGAATATAATTGAAGATTAAAGATTATAATTAATATTGAAGAACATTGTCAGCAGCTGAGCAAACAACAATGGAACGAAGTTTGCAATGCTCTGGATGGGCAAATGCACGCAGGCCAGACATGGCGCATGCTCAAACACCTGCTCGACCCAGATAACACCAAATAGGAACATACGCAAACCTTGCGTAAGCTGATGCACCAGTAAAAGGCAGCGAGGAGGACTTTATCGCCGAGGCTAGCAATATATATATATCCCCATAAACCCCGTCATAGAGCACGGGCAATATACCGGAGACACAAACGAGCTCCTGGACGAGGAGTTCACCGTAGCTGAAATTAGGGCAGCGCTACAGAAGCTAAAACACCAAATCCGCACCGGGACCGGACGGGATCAGCAACAGAACTCTCCGGAACCTAGACGATCAAGCAATAGAGAACATCACGCAATATATAAACGAATGTTGGGCCGAAGGCGTCATCCCAGCACAATGGAAAGATGCTAAAGTAATCCTTATCCCCAAGCCCGGAAAACAACCCGATCTGTCGAACTTACGCCCCATCTCACTCACGTCCTGCGCTGGAAAGCTGATGGAACATGCTTTCTTCAATAAAATCAATAACTATCTTGAGGAGAAGGACATTTACCCAGACTCCTTGCTGGGGTTCCGCTCCCAGCTATCCACACAGGACGCCATGCTGCAAATTAAACAGCAGATCCTAGACAATAAAACAAGATCGACTAGGGCGATACTAGGATTAGACCTCAAAAAAGCCTTCGACAAAGCAGCGCATGCAGCTATATTAAATCTGATAAGCCGATTAAGCTTAGGATCGAGAGCATATAATTATGTCAAAGACTTCCTAATGGACAGAACGGCATCCCTTGTAGTGGGAGAACTCAGATCTGAGGAGAGACACATGGGTAGCGCTGGCACCCCGCAGGGTTCAGTCATATCGCCCATGCTGTTCAATCTAATAATGATACGACTCCCGCAACGGCTCAACTCTGTACATGGAATACATCACTCCTTGTATGCAGATGATGTCACCATCTGGGTGTCTGAAGGTAGCGACGGAGAGATAGAGCAAAGACTCCAGGAGGCCGCCGACACGATCGAGGAGTACCTCGAAGGTACTGGCCTCGGGTGCTCGCCGGATAAATCCGAACTCCTCCTCTATCGACCCACACTCAAAGGCAGACCACCCAAGGGCTACAACCGGAACCGAGCCTACGAAGAAATCCGAATTCGCACCAAAAACGGCAGGACTATCCCCATAGTGGAACATATCAGAATCCTAGGACTCATCATCGAATCCAAGGGCACTAACGGAGAAACCGTGAAGAGGCTAGTAACTAAAGTCACCAACGCAATAATAATAATCAAGAGAGTCACAAACAAACACCAGGGAATGAAAGAAGCTAACGTCGTCAGACTTATGTATTCCTTCGCCATAAGTCACATTATATAAGTGGCGGCATACCTCAATTGGTATTCAGCCGAAAAAGCAAAGATCAACGCACTCATACGAAAGGCGTACAAGCAAGCTCTAGGCCTTCCAGACAGCACCAGCACCGAGCGACTACTTCAACTGGGTGTACACACCCAGTTGAAGTTAGAGGAACTGATAGAGGCTCAACAGATTGCTCAGTTGGAGAGACTAGCCGGTTCGCGCACGGGCAGGAATATCCTCAGCAAATTAGGGATAACCAATCATAATCAACAAGGATGTAAAGTATCGGTTCCCAAGATAATCAGGCAAAAGATCCAGGTCCCCATTCTGCCTAAAAATGTGCACCCCGAACTTGATCAGGGAAGGAGGGAAAGCAGAGCTAAAGCTCTACTCAAGGCATACGGTAGAGACAAGGAGGCGTTGTTTGTGGACGCAGCGGAGTACCCGAGTCACGAATCCTACGCCGCAGTAGTAATAAACTCCGACCACGAGTGCATAAGCGCATGCTCGATACGCTCTAATACAGTGAAATTGCAGAAGAAGTAGCTATCGCTCAGGCCTTAATTTCTCCCAAATGTAGATACGTCATCAGCGACTACCAGCCAGCCATCAGAAACTATGCGCGAGGAAGAATATCGCCCGAGGCCGCTAACATACTCCACGGGAAAGCACAGTTCATATCATCAGAGGAATTCGAAGACCGATACATCATTTGGTTCCCAGCCCACACCTCCTGTGAGTCCCTCGCTCCCAACCTCAACGAGGAAGCCCACCGCGTCGCGCGAGGTCTCATTTACCGCGCTCGCGAAGAAGCTTCCCCCGAAGGAACGGGAGGGGAGACCTGGAAGGAGAAGGACAGATTGTTCAGATTCTGCGACGTCACCCGCTTCTACCAAAAGTCGAGGTGCATATTCCCACCTCCTAGCTCCAAATTAGACAGATCTCAGGCGGTTGACTGGAGGCGAATTCAAACTAGAACCTTCCCCAACCCGGTGCACCTACATCGCATCTACCCCGAACTATACCCAGATGACTTGTGCAAATTATGTAGGACAGAACACGCCACCCTAGAACACATTCTATGGGATTGCGCACATGTTCAGGATGAATATGCAGTCTCCCCAGAACAGCTTGGGGCGCGGTGGAAAGCCGCGCTGATCAGCTCAAATCTGCAAGATCAACTATGGGCCGTCGAGCGAGCTCGAGAGGCGGCCGGGAGACAGGGTCTCTCTACCGCCCCTGGAGCGGCCTAGGTCCAGGCCTCAATCCGCTGGTCTGAATAAAGTTGTTTCACATATCTCGGAGCACAGGCACCCTAGAAGAATTCTTCCAACTCATACTGCGTTAAAACACGACTGCCTCTAACTTTACAATACAAGCATATCCACTTTCTGCAGTCAACAAAAAGTTAAATATCGACCACAAGCTCTGGCTGTGCTCAGCCTTAGAAAACTATACACTTGCCACCAAGGAACGGTGCGAGGGATTCCTCAGTAGCGACAAGCACCACATCCAGTTCCAGGCAGCCCAGAGGGCCCACGACATCGCAACGGGACTTCGCCTCCCGGTGCCATCAGAGAGGAGCCACCGACTGTGACCCGGGGGAGCCTTCGGCTCCCCCGGGCTCACAGTTTCACAGGACTAAATAAAGTTCCTGCCACCGTCTTTCAATTTTAGTTAATTGGGCTGTTGACAGCGATAATTATCGGCTGTATAATGTATTATCTTTGTGCCCTCCTGGCCACATAATTTATTTGCACAGGTGGTCTTCGCGCGCTTCCCAGTGCATAATTTTATGAAACACATAAATCTTAAATTTGAACACCCTGTATGTACAGGGTGTTCGAAGCTGGCAGGTGTGTTTTTTATTAGGCACTGAGACGTACGTGAAGACCACCTCTACTTTAGGGTTATGTGGCGAGCGGGGCACAAGGTGAGATGATAATTATTGCTGTTAGCAGTGCAATTAACAAAAATTTAATTATTACCTTTTACTGGCTGCAGCAAGCGGGCACATTTCTACAGCGTTCCACTTGGCAGAATTCTTCTAGCGTATCTGTGCTTTGAGATAGCGAACTGCGAAGTTTACTTGCCGTTCGCATGATTACGCATGCAAGAGAGTGACGACTGGCACAAAGCTCCTGCCTTATCTCGGTGTACCGGGAGCGACCATCATTAGAGGCTGCGTCATTCCGTGTTTTGGTAGAGCTTCCTATTTCTGAGCTTTTCGATTACGTCAGCCGAGAGTGAAAGGGGCACAGCTATCACTTTTGCCTATGCCTCCTTCCCGTTGCCACACAAAACGCGTTACTCAAGACGTTCGTCACATAAGAGAGGAGCTTTGCGCCGGTCGTCACTGTCTCACATTCGTAATCATGCGAACGGCAATTAAACTTCGGAGTTCGATATCTCAAAGCATGGATATGCTGAAAGAATTCTTCCAAGTGGAACTCTGTAGAAACATGACTGGTACGACATGGCAAGAACTTTTTTTTTGGTCCAGAGAAACTACGGCCTGAGGGAAAAAGCCCCCAGGCTAAGTCGGTGGCTCCGCCCACGTATGTACCATTTGGCCAAAAGCATTCCCGATGTCGTGAGCTCTCCGGACAGCCAGGAGTTGATGTTGGAGGACTTCGCTGGATATGCCCCGACTCCAGTCCTCCTCACTGTTGAGATCCGAAGCCCTTTGGTTGGAACACAGCGAAAACATATGATCAAATATACATGGAGTGTGTCCACGACTTCTTCTAACTTTTCAATATAAACGCGCCTGCTTACCGCGGCCAGTCAAAAGGTAATTCAATTTTTGTTAATTGCACTGCTACCAGCGACATTTCTCATCTTACTTTGTGTCCCCGTCGCTACGTAACCCTACTATTGGGGTGGTCTTCACGTACATCTCAGCACCTAACTAAAAGAAAAGACTGTCTACATAACTTTAATCACCCTGTATACATACACATGCTCTTCTAAGCTCTCCTGTCCCCTCGTTACATCGACCACATGACCAGCTTCTTACACTTCAAACACATACACTCTTTTTCCCTCTTTTGCACGCCTAATGCTAACGCATTGAAAAGCTCGTCATGTAGATAACATTACGTTAGAAGTGTGTGTTTTGAAAACGCAAATTGCTTTGCCTGTTTCCCCGAGGTTTTTGCAAGTATACGTCATGTGCAGAACGCATGTGGTCTATGGTGATACGACGATGGTAGTTGTACTCAAGCGAATAAACGCTAACACGTAATCACCGTGATCCATTGCGAAGGTGGTACAACATCAAGAGAGAGAGAGAAAAAGGTAAAGGAAAGACAGGGAGGTTAACCAGAGGTTATCTCCGGTTGGCTACCCTGTACCGGGGGAGGGGTAAAGGGATGCGAAAGGAGAGAGAGAGAAAAATAAGTCAAAGTGTCTACGCTACCATAGCAGCTACAGGGAAAGCGCCCTGAATTTCGGGCCAATGACAATACCGGTGTAGTGAAACACAGTATCTCAAAACCACCGGCTATGCGATAAGCGATCAATGCGAGAAATTGGCACGTGGCCAACAACTCAAAGGGGTAGTCGGCTTCGATACAAGAGAGTGAGAATAAACTTTATGCAAAAGAGCACACGAGCGTAGGTAGCTCCTCCGCTCTGCAGTGGATGGTCCCCTCAATCCAGGAGTCCAGCGGCCTTAGCTGCCCTTCTCGCTCGGTTGAACAGGTAGAGCTGGTCTGTCGAGTCGGAGCTGGACAGCGCCGCTTCCCTTGGCCGTGTGGTGGGGTGTGTTATGGGTGTGAGCTGTGTTGTGTTTGCGCAAGGCCACACCATCTGGTAAAGCGTTGCGCATTAATTGCAGTGTGGGCAATTAGAGGAATACAGCGCAGGGTGTATGGCGTGGTAGAGACTCAAATGTGGATATGTGTTTGATTTGGAGTTTTCGCCATATTACGGCTTCCTCTTACGTCAGAGGATTGTGAGGAGGCGACAGTGTTCTTCGTGAAAGGCGATAGTGTTGTAGGATGTGCTTGTAGGTTAAGAGTGTGGGCTCGGGATGGAACTGCTCGGCGCGGCCCTCTCGCGGCTCCCGGCGTGCATGCGCTCGGGCCTAGGCTTGTGCCTGCTGATTGACGCGTAAGGACTAGGATAATGCAACAGGGAGGCCAATTCCTGTTCTGGTGAGGGAATGACCTTGTTAAAGCTTAGTGGGCCTTCCTAATTTGATGGCACCTTGACTAGTATAGCCCCACTAGCTGTCCGCGATATCTTTTTTGCCAGTGTCAGGCGTCACTCTATGCCTGAAAATGTACTGGACAGGAGGAGGCCTCCAACTTACGACCTTCAGATTACTGTACTTTTCGAGCAAAAAAAATTTATCGAACAGAGCACTATACGACTGTGCATTCAACACCGGAATCCTCTAACTTAACTGCAGATAATTGGA
Source organism: Dermacentor silvarum (assembly GCF_013339745.2). NCBI lineage: Eukaryota > Metazoa > Arthropoda > Arachnida > Ixodida > Ixodidae > Dermacentor > Dermacentor silvarum. Next base: position 73,498,861 of record NC_051158.1, read on the forward strand.
ATCTCATAAGCAGCACTAACGCCATGAACAGTCTGTTAGTACTCTAAATCCGTTATTAACGCACGCAATAGTGCCACTAGGAGCCTCGTTGACTTCACGGATGTACTATAAGACTCGCTCTCCCTTAGCGGTCAAAACTCGTACGTGCGACTCACGCATTAAAGAAACAAAAATAAAAAATTAATAAAGACTTGCACAAATTACGCGTTCAAGACTACCAGAACATTTGCGCTTATTTATAAGTATACTTCCTCGCACTAAATGAAACTCAAATGCTGCCGTCTTCTAAATACACGTGCGAGACATGCACAGCCTTAGACATACCCTTACATAATACGTCGAAGAGAAAAGAAATCTGCAGAGTATACCATTACTAAAAGCGATCCGCGCAGCCCGTTTCGTAGGCCCAGTATTAAGGCGGAAGCCTTTAATAGCACATTGTCAAGGTCATGTGCCGTTAGCAGAAACTGTCACAGCTTTGCGTCCACCTGATTGGTCTCCTCTTTGTCGTGACATCACTGTCGCTAGGCGTAGGTGTGCGCCTGCTGATTGGCTCGCGTGCGTGGCGTCACTGTCGTCCAGTGCGGGTGTCGGGGGGGGGGGGGGGGGGTTCGTCGCCAAGCGGGTATGTCGGTTTCTTACTCGTTGATACCGTTGCTGAAGAACGGCACCTTCCTGCCTGTCCTTTTTGTCGTCTGCTCCACTCCAACCAGTGTCTCCCAACACGCGACGTGCGGCAGCCGCTGCGAGCGAGAGGCGTACGAGCTGGGCACCGAGGCCGTGCTGATGGAACGCTGCTGCCGCTGCTGCTCCTGAGCGTGCCGAGCCCGAGAACCATGCTGGACAGGGCCTGAACGCGTCGTCGTCGCAGCCGGCTCGACCACGGGTGAACCCACAGAGCCGTGACGACGGAACCATGAGCCTCGCAACACGGGACTGTTTCAGCCCGTTTATCCTCGTGTGCTGTGTGTGGACGTACTGACGGCAGTTACGCAGCTATTAACTCCCTGTATATATATATATATATATATATATATATATATATACTTTTAAGGTTCTTTTTGATTTTGATAAATGCTCCCAAACGACTCTCGGTCTTTCTTCCGCATCACTGTGCACTAGCGAAAGGGCCGAACACTCCTAAACACTACACGCCTTAATAAATTACTGTGTTAGAAAGGTGTGACTGCTTACTGAAATACATATTTCACTTCCCTGTTATGAAGAATTCCATTGGAAAAGGGCTCAAGCAGTTTATTTACATGTATACATCTTCATAACACGCACATAAAATTCCAACAAAATTAAATGTCATCAATGATTAGGAAAATGAGCTACTTATAATAGTCTTTCGACAAATAATTTCTTTCTAAATGTTGCCTTGCTCCAAGTTTTTTTCATATGCAAAGTTGACACTCTTTTTTTTTCTATTTTACCGCATGGAGCTAACGCCGAACGTATTTATTCAAGGCCCCAATCAGCCCACTTATTATGCACAATTCAAGACAATCAGTCGACCCTGCGTTGTACATTGCACATCGGAAGCAACGAATTATATAAATTGAGCCAGAAGTGAGACATCGTACCCCTTTAGGTGTATTTATGGCCAATTATTATGTATTGATGAGACACATGTTAAGGTGTGGTGATTTATAACAGTGGGGAGTGACCAGTTCTTAAGTTTCCGTATGTGAACTGCTCTCGATGTAGAAGAAAAAGTACATTCCTAAGTAAGGTGCGCTGCCATAAGCGAACATGGGTTACCAGGCGAAAAGCTTTGTGCATTACGAAGTTCCTATTAATATAATGCTTGCTTGGTATGTGCGTAACACGTGTTCGGTCAGACTGTACTGCAAATTTTGTCGTTAAGACTACAAAACACACCGACTTCCATTTTACTAAGGGTATTTTTTTTTTCACAGCAAGTGTAATTTTTTTGTGTGTTCACGAACGTATTGCCGTGTTGCTTCTTTAAATTCGTAATTTTTGTTTGATTGTTTAAAGTCATACAAAATCAGCAATGTTTCTTTTTTGTAGTTTTTTTGTACGTAACCACTTTTACACATGTTTGTATTGTCCCCCCTTGTGTAATGCCTTCGGGCCTTCAAGGTGATAATAAATAAGTGGGTTATGGTTGCAACTGGCGCAGGCAGCAAGTTGTCTTTTCTTCAACCTGTACCTTACTTTCATCCTAATACTGTAACGTGTACGAAAAAAAAGCATTTCTGGGAAATGTATAAAGCCTAAAGCGCCTTAGAATACATACGCTATAATGTTTTTCAGTTTCGTTGTCGGTTCGCCTCATATATTCATTACCAAAAATTCACCTCTTCAGTTTCTCTGGCAGTTCTCATTCATTGAATAGAAGACGATCAAGCTGAGCTACTTTACAGAAGACCCCTGATGTCGCCCATTCTGCATTTGCTCCAAATTAACACAATGTTGTACCAGTTTTCGTCTGCCACCAATCTGTGTATTCCGCTTCAGCGTTCAAATATAGTGTAGAAGAAAAATATATTTACTCACGTCGTGTTCTTTTTTCCTTCCTGTAAAAACAATAAAATCATAAGAAACTACAAAGGCCCACACTTATTATGCTTCCGTTTCTGCTTACGCGTAGCATAGAAAAAAATCCCGGCCACCGAACGAACAGTGAAAATGTGTTCACTTTTGAGAAAAATCTTTATAAGTATGCAGTAAAATTGCACGCAGAATGAAAAATAAAAAAAAACGTAGCAATGGTAGGCGGGTTACGAAAACAAGCTGAAGAGATTGTGCCACATCATAAGAAATGCTTGAAAAATGGGTAATCGTGACTAATGCTAAAAACACGAAAGCACACACAGTCATCTGTGTCCTTGCTTTCGATACCTTGGAGAAATCGATCAATATCAAAAGAACAGGCAATGATCAAGGGTGACGTTAGAACTGAGTTGCTCAGAAACATGAAAAATGAACTGAAAAATTTAGACGGAGCAAAATGCACTCTCAGGAGTGAAATTGGAGAGCTAAATGCTGAGAAACACCTGACAATGAAAAACTATTAACTTCGCTCACGCGTTAGTCACAGAGTTGAAGCAAAACGTCACATCTTGGCTGTATAAAAAGATGTGAGCAAACAAATGAAAACTAGCAGCTACGTGAAAGGAATATTGCAATGTAACAGTAAGCAGTGGAACTAGCGAAGCGTTTTACTAAGTGATAGCACTGTTCTCGCGACAGAAGCCGTAAAATTGGGGACGTTGGGAAGAAAGCACTCGAAATGACTGAGCCTATTTTGTCCGAAATAGACGTATGAAGCTGACATCGAAAGCTGGCATGATGTCCAATTCGTCACACTGTAGGAACACTGTACACTTCAACTCAACACATTATCGTTGAGTTGAAGTTGAGATGAATAGCTTAAAGGTTGCCTCACCAGGTGTGACCATTTTAAACAGACAAGCACACTTTATTCAATACGCACTGTCCATCGCACAAGACAAGTATTACACCGCAGTGCGCCGTACAAAAAAAAAAAAACTGCTGAAATTTCTAACCAAACTCCGCGCGCCCGTTTTCTCAGCGGAAACTCGTTCCCAGGCGGAGAGTCAGTCAGGTGCTCAAGTGCGAACGCGTAATTGCGATTGCTGAAACGTCACTCACCCTAACACGTGACTTGGTGACTTATTCACACCTACAGCAGTTAATTGGTTGATCTGTTGTTTCACTAGGCGATTTAAAGTTTAGAGAAAAATAATACGCACAAACTGAATATCTGCGAGTGTTTATTTAAATCCGTGCCGTAGGAAGACGAACGTACTACCGTTCCGTCTGCTTGTTGCCACGTGCTGCAGTCGTGCGCGCAGAAAACGAAACTATCTGCCATCTTATACCGTGTTCCAACGCACCTGCTCTTTAATCCCCTTTCGTCTGCCATAGCACTTGTGTGAAACTATCTTATACCGTTAGTGCGCAGTTCTCGTGAACAGCGTTCAAAATCGTGCACAGCGCGAAACGAGTCAAACGCAACATCTCGCACGCCAGACCATCAAATAAAGTGTATCGCCAGCAAAAGCACGAAAGAGAGAGAGAGAAAAAAAATCACAGCATATCCACGAGGTGAATGATGGTGAGGTGGGCGAAGCTCCGGAGGTTATGGGTGATACCGTTAATCCTCCGAGAAGTTCGCCCGATAAAATCATCATGCAAACACATGAGGTACGGTGAAGAAAACTTTTATTGAGATTTCAAGTTACCGATTCTGCTCGTTCCTGTTGCCAGAAACCGCGGTGAGGTTATTATTGAACCAAAGTCGATCACACACGTCGCAACTGTGGCCAAACGAATAAGCGAGAAATTCCCGCTCGAACCGCGCGTCGGCTCCTTGAATGTGAGACCGCTGCCGCTGCTTGGTCACCACTTCCCGCGCACGAGCACCATCCGGGTCTGCCCGGCGCCGCGCTCGCTTAGCCGCCGCTTCCCGCTCTCGCCTTTCGGGGTCCGCTGCTCGCAGTGCACGTTTCGCTGCGGCGTCATTGGCACGCACCGTCTCGGGATCCGCCAGGCGCCGCGCTCGCTGAGCCGCTGCTTCCCGCTCTCGCATTCCGGGGTCCGCTGATCGCAGTGCACGTTTCGCCGCGGCGTCATTGGCGCGCACCGTCTCGGGATCTGCCAGGCGCCGCGCTCGCTTGGCGGCAGTTTCTCGAGCTCGCACCGCGGGATCCTGCCGACGAGCACGAGCCGCAGCGGCCATCCGCGCCCGCCGCTGCGCATCGTCCATGCTCCACGAACGATCCGACACGTACGGCGACGATCCAAGAAATGAGAGAGGCACTCGCTCCGCGCGCATCCCCGCGCAGCCCGCGCAGCAGCCAATCGGAGGGCAGCGGCACTTCCAGCGCCATCTAATGTCGATTCACACAAGCGCCATATTGCACACAATTCTATTGGACCAATGCCATCTAGGAAATGAGACGAGAAATGGTGATGACGACACAGATTGTGTACAGCGCCATCTAGAATATCGTCCCTGAACTGCAGTTTGTATGTACTTCTATGAGACAGCGCCATCTATTGCATTATACGGGAGATACTGCCGTTTACTGCCGGGAGATACGCCGGACAACGGAGACGTGACAAGGTTAGACTAAGAGGAGCTACGCCCCTAAAAAAAGGCGGTGTCAGCAATGTATGCTTCACGCCGTTCTCAGGCTCCGGTAATTGAGGGCTTAGGGAAAGATTTCCCTTGTGGAGGCAAAACGGGGCAGGTGGATGAGCTGCTAAGTTGGCGTCGAAGCTCGCCTCCTGAAATCATGGGTTCGCGACAGTTCAAATATTCTATCTCTGCTAATAATAAACCCATTTGAAAAAAAAATGGTAGATTGCTCCCGAGAGGTCAAGCAACAAATTCCAGCCTAGATAACAAATTTCAACGTGGCTAGCTGTGAGGGGCCCTTTGAAGAAAAATATATGGAGTGAAACAAATAGAGATAAAAAGCTGGTATCTCCTCGATAACACCTTTCTGATCTATCACTGAGATCTATCGCTGAGTTGGATCATTGCTCGCAAGAGAAAATAAATATTAACAAAAGAACTAAAAGCAACTCGTGGATCGATCACGAAATGATGGAGGTTTCTTTTGCTGAGAGCATGCTTCTTAAAAAATTTCAAAATAAACCCGAGGAGAAAAGCTTTAGGCAAATGACAAACAAATTCAATAAGATTAACTACAAAGCGCTACCACACGAGCAACTCGCCAGCTTGCCTTTGTAGCAGAGTTTAGCGCAGTAACAGTCAGAACTGGCACGACAACAGTTGAATCAGGCTTTCCTTGTAGCTTTCGCAGAGTGTGCAGGAGAACTTTCTGTTCTTGACAGACACGTTGTCCTGCCTATGGGATCCACAATCTTTCCTTCAAATCGACTAATACGTCTTGTACACCACCGTCAAGAAGTTCACGGTGAACAGCGTCGATGATGAGATCTATGGAAATATTTTTTGTGGGTATAAAGTTGCAGTTTCGCCAAAAAGGCGAGTCATTTGATGGGATAAGTTAGTAGACAGATATACGAAGTTACGAAGTAACCCTTTTAACTTTATTGGCCGTATAAACTTGTAAACATTCGCTAATTAACAAAAGTAAAGCATGGTGCCAGAACGCACAGTTAAACATGAACACATAAAACTCGATGACCACGGACACTGGTTGTCACAACACTGGCGTTAAGAAGCGCGGGATCGTAAAAAGGAATCAAAACATATCTGCAATCAAAGAAGTGCACGGGTGAATATAACGAAGGAAAGCAGATATGAAGGATAGGGGAAGAGACACGTTGGAAGGGGGAATGGAAGGGACACGGCGTGGGTTGCGCAGGTGCAAGCTCATAGGACCAGAAGGACAACGGCGTGCACGGCTTCCCCCAGCCACGTCGAAGCTTTACCCGATGGCCTGGCGTCTTCCGACAACGAGGTAAGCAGAGACCGTTCGAGAAAGGTTGTTGGGGTGCGGAGGTGTGGGCTTGACGGGCCTCTAGACCCGGGCTAGTAAATTCCTTCAGCCGCAAAGTGTTTTCCCGACGATTCGTGGCATCTCTCGTAATTCTGACGAAACGTGGCGTCGTTGTGATGACCAGACAGCTGCAGGAATCGGCCGTCCTCGAGCGTGCGTTAGCGTCACGTTGCTGTCTACACCATACGCACTTCTCACCAAGAACAAAGAAAGAATCGGTGAACTATTTCTTTCTAAAGTTTAGATGAGACCTCGTGTTAACTCTGTACATTTGAAACGGCGGTTTTACACCACCAGTTTCTTTTGAGCTTGTGCAATTTCCTGCATGCACTCTATTTGTATTTGCATGCTGTGACTCCTTCTTGCCAATCGATGTCATGTTTTTGCGAACTCAACCGATATACGCTGCTTGCCACTGCTTAATTTTTCATTTATAAAGTTTTTTTTCGTCTTGTATTAGCAGTTGGCTTTGTTTCTATGTGGCACCATTAATATAATATGTTAAGATAATACACGAACTCGTTACAGAGGCTGGGAAAGTAGTACCCCTGTATAGGACAGGCAACGTAAAATCTTCCGGAAACTTTAGCTCGATTTTCGTCACAACGATAGCTTGTAAATCATCAGAGCACGTTATCCACACTCACCTGATAATTATTCCTGAAGAAAATATATTGACACGTATACATGTTTATCTTTCACCAGTGGCCGCTTTCGACCGGCTAACAAGTGTTAAACGTTATCGCTCCGCGCAGGATGCGCCTGCATCGGAAGCTTCTCGAACGTTATCGATGCTTCTATCCTTCGTCTGTGGTCACCGACGCTCATCTAATCTGATTGTATGAGCGACGCGAATTGTGTAGAACTTTCTGGAAGACACGCGGGCATCAGGGATTAATCTGGAACCTTCGATGACTCAGGTATAAAAGCCGATGCGTTTCGCCGCTGATCAGATTTCGACGATCGCCGATTGCGTTCGCCGCTATCGTTGTGCTTTGAGTGTAGCTTGCTTTTGTGGGCACAGGTTCGCCCAATAAACAACCAGTTTCGTCATACACAGTGTTACGACTGTTTTGTTCACTGTCACTACTACGTGACATCTGGTGGAGGTGCTAGTTCGTTCATGCACCGAACACCCCCGCAAAGCCGCGATCCAAGTCCGAAACCAGAGGACAACGCCAACGTCGCCAAGGAACAGCGAGCTAGCCGTATGCAGCAAGGACTTCAACCGGAGTACGGACTTCTTCCCGAGAAGACCATAGCGATCAAGGTAAAGTCACCGACCCCAATGGCAGCCCCAGCGTCCCCCATCCTGCTGCAACAACCTCGGGAGCCACCGACCTTCCGTGGATCATCGGCTGAAGACCCTGAAACCTGGCTGGAGACATACGAGAGGACCGCGACGTTCAAGAAATGGAGCGACGACGACAAGCTGCGCCATGTCTATTTTTCGTTGGATGACGCTGCTCGGACCTGGTTTGAGAACAGAGAGATCACCCTGGTGACATGGGACCTATTTCGTGAGAACTTCGTGAGAACCTTCACGAGTGTCGTACGAAAGGAAAGGGCTGAAGTTCTCTTAGAAACCAGAGTTCAATTGCCGAACGAGAACATCGCGATCTTCACGGAGGAGATGACTCGCCTCTTCCGCCATGCCGACCCCGACATGTCTGAAGAAAAGAAAGTTCGCTTCTTAATGCGGGGTGTCAAGGAGCAACTATTCGCCACCCGCCCAAGACTGTCGCAGAATTTGCTTCGGAGGCCACAACGATCGAGAAGACGCTTGAAATGGGCGCCAGGCAATACAAACGCCGTGCCCTGACCAACTAGCTCAAGCGCTAAGCGCCGACGACCTGCGAGAGACGATCAGAGCGGTCGTACGGGAAGAGTTACAGAAGTTATGTCCAAGGTCGCCGCCTCAGGTGGCCTCGATCGCTGACATAGTTAAAGAAGAGGTTCAGCGGTCACTGGAAGTGCCAGAAGTTCCGGCATCGCTTCAACCACAACCGGAAGCGATGACCTATGCCGCCGTCGGCCGCCGTCAAGGATCCCCTCCGCGCTCGCGCCAGGGCCCCGTAACGCCACAGTTCCGTCGTCTGCCGCCGCCGCCGCCACCAGCATGCCCGCCCGTCGCCCAGCGCAGCTACCCGAGAAAGAGAGACATTTGGCGCGCCCCCGACCACCGCCCGCTCTGTTATCACTGCTGGGAAGCCGGCCATGTCTACCGCCGATGCCCGTACCACGAGACGGGCCTACGAGGGTTCGCCGTCAACGCGCCACGGCCACAGCTTCGCGAGCGACCACGTGACATCGCCGACTACCTCGCCGGAGCCCAGTGGCAACCACGATGACCCTCAAGCTCGCCGTCACCAGGACGTTACCTGTCGCCGCAGCGCCGACCATACGCTGGCCCACCCCGGGGCCGGTCCGTGAGCCCCTATCCGGGAAACTAAAGGCAGCAACCGATGGAGGTGCGGTTGCTGTACGACGCAATTCCGAAGATCCTCCGCCGCCGACGAAGAAAATTCGCGAATCATCACGACGAATTATCAGCACGCCGCCTGGCAAGAGCCTTGACGACAACACTGCGCCGCCGAAAGAAGACCTGCCAACGCGACGTAGCAGCAGCGGAGCAAGCCGACGCAGCGGTGATCCGACGCCACCATTTAACCGCAACGCCAGACGACGGTCTACCGCTTAGACGTGCTAATCGATGGTCATAACGTCACCGCTCTCGTCGACACTGGAGCCGACTATTCCGTCTTCAGTGGCCCGTTTGCCGCCAAGTTGAAGAAGGTGAAAACAGCCTGGCAAGGACCCGATATCTGGACAGCGGGAGGCCACCTAATAACGCCGACTGGAATTTGCACAGCGCGAGTCACGGTAAACAACCGCACTTACCCGGCGAGCTTCGTAATCCTGCAGCACTGCTACAGGGATGTCATCCTAGGCATGGACTTTCTAAATAAAAACGGTGCAGTCATCGACTTAAGGTCCAAGTCGATAACGCTTTCAACACACAACGCGATACCACCGGATACAAGCATAAGTTACCATGCCTTGAATGTGCTTGAAGAACAAGTCACCATTCCGCCTCGCTCCAGCGTAATGAGTTCCGTCGGTACCGAAGTGCCTGCAGACATGGAGGGCGTTATCGAGGGCGATCATCAATTACTGCTCGACCGTGAAATTTGTGTCGCTAGAGGCATAGCTGAGCTACGTGCAGGGAAAGCAAGGGCGATGCTCCCGAACTTCACCCCCGAATACAAGCACATTAACAAAGGCACCACAGTCGCCTACATCGACGAAATAGTACAAGCCAGCAGTGTTTTCGCCTTCATGGATTCCAGTGCACCTGCAATGACGACTATAGTACCTGAACCAACTTTCGAGGTCAATCAGAACCTTCCCAGGCATAAGAAAGAACAACTAAAAGCTCTGCTCCTGCAACACAAGGACTGCTTCTCGTCGTCGTCAAAAGTTCGACAAACCCCTGTCGCCAAGCACCGCATCATAATCGACGAAAATGTCCGCCCACTCCGTCAGAGCCCGTACCGAGTTTCGGCGCGCGAACGCGAGGCGAAAAGGCAACAAGTCGACGAAATGCTACGCGACGACATCATCCAGCCATCCAAGAGTCCTGGGGCGTCCCCCGTGGTGTTAGTGAAGAAGGATGGAACCCTACGTTTCTGCGTCGATTATCGTCGCCTCAACAAGATCACGAAGAAGGACGTATACCTCCCCACGGATTGACGACGCCTTGGATCGACTCTACAACGCAAAGTGTTTTTCGTCGATGGACCTCAAAACCGGCTACTGGCAAATCGAAGTCGACGAGAAGGACCGGGAGAAGACTGCCTTTATAACACCAGACGGACTGTTCGAGTTCAAGGTCATGCCGTTGGGTCTTTTTTCGGCACCTGCGACTTTCCAACGCGTCATGGATACAGTACTGGCAGACTTGAAGTGGCAGACTTGCCTCGGTCTATTTGGACGACGTCGTTGTGTTTGCCTCAAGCTTCGAAGAACACCTGCGGCGCCTTGAAACAGTTCTTCAAGCAATCAAAACCTCCGGACTGACGTTAAAGCCCGAAAAGTTCCGCTTCGCATATGAGGAGCTCTTGTTTTTTGGCCACGTCATCAACAAGTCTGGAGTGCGCCCCGACCCTCAGAAAACTGCGGCCATCTCCAACTTTCCTCCGCCCGCTGACAAGAAGGCAGTGCGTAGATTTCTTCGACTGTGCGCCTATTACAGGCGCTTCGTCAACAATTTTTCACGGATCGCTGAGCCACTGACGTATCTCACGAAGGCCGACGTCGAGTTCAAGTGGGAGACGCCGCAAGTCGAAGCATTCGAAGAACTGAAGCGACGCCTGCAATCGCCGCCAATATTTCGACGAAAACGCCGATACCGAAGTCCACACCGACGCAAGCAGCGTAGGACTCGGCGCCGTGCTTGTGCAGAGGACTGACGGACTAGAAAGGGTTGTAAGTTACGCTAGCCGGTCGCTATCGAAGGCGGAAGCAAATTATTCCAACACAGAAAAGGAGTGCCTCGCCATCATCTGGGCTACATCAAAGTTTCGCCCCTACCTCTATGGCAGGCCCTTTAAAGTTGTGAGCGACCACCACGCCTTGTGTTGGCTAGCTAACTTGAAGGATCCTTTAGGTCGCCTCGCACGATAGAGCCTGAGACTTCAAGCATTCGACATCACCGTCGTTTACAAGTCCGGGCGAAATCACTCTGACGCCGATTGTTTATCTCGCGCCCCCGTCGAACCGCCGCCACAAGACGACCAGGATGACGACATTTTCTTGGTACCCATCAGTGCCGACGAATTCGCCGAGCAACAGCGAGCCAACCCGGAACTAAGGAGCCTTGTAGACTACCTGGAAGGCATGACCGTCATTGTGCCGAAGGTGTTCAGGCGAGGATTGGCGTCGTTTTTCTTGCAAAACGACATTCTCCTAAAGAAGAACTTCTCGCCTCTCCGAGCCAACTACCTCCTCGTGGTACCCTCAGCATTGCTTCCAGAGGTTCTTCAAGCTCTCCATGACGACCCAATGGCTGGACATCTCGGTTTTTCCAGCACTCTCGCGAGGATACAAGAAAAATACTACTGGCGTCGCCTCACTGCTGACGTCGCCCATTACGTAAGGACACGCCGAGACTGTCAGCGACGCAAAACACCGCCGGCAAGGCCAGCCGGACTTCTACAGCCAATCGAGCCACCTCGCCGACCGTTCCAGCAGATCGGGATGGACTTACTGGGGCCTTTTCCGACGTCGACGTCCGGGAATAAATGGATCGTCGTCGCTACGGACTACCTCACCCGCTACGCCGAAACAAAAGCCTTGCCCAAAGGCAGTGCCGCCGAGGTAGCCCGATTCTTCGTTGAGAACATCCTCCTGCGTCACGGTGCCCCAGAAGTCCACATCACCGACAGAGGCACTTCCTTTACGGCAGAACTAACTCAAGCCATCCTGCGATACAGCCAGACAAGCCATCGCCGCACCACCACCTCAGCAGACGAATGGCCTCACCAAGCGCCTAAATAAGACCATCGCCGACATGCTGGCAATGTACGTCGACGTCAAACACAAGACGTGGGATGCCATCCTTCCGTACGTGTCCTTCGAATAAAACACGGCCGTGCAAGAAACGACGCACATGGCGCCGTTCAACCTGGTCTACGGAAGGAACCCGACAACGACGCTTGACGCCATGCTACCGGACGTCGCTGACGAAGAAAATCTCGACGTTGCCACTTATTTGCAGCGTGCCGAAGAAGGTCGACAGCTCGCCCGCCTGCGCATCAAGAACCAGCAGAGGACCGACAGCCGATACTACAATATTCGACGACGTTACGTCGAGTACCAGCCCAGCGACCGTGTTTGGGTCTGGACTCCGATACGCCGACGAGGACTTAGCGAGAAACTGTTGCTTCGCTATTTCGGACCATATAAGATAATCCGACGTATTGGCGCACTGGACTATGAGGACGTGCCAGACGGCATTTCGCAATCACAGCGGCGCCGGGCACGACCTGAAGTCATCCATGTGGTGCGTCTTAAGCCTTTCTACGCCCGCTGACGACGTTAGATACTTTGTTACTTTGTTATTGTTTTTTTTATTACGCGTGGTTTTGTTTTCGCTTTCGTGTTTGTAGCATCGGGACGATGCTTTTTAAGGGGAGGTTATTGACACGTATACATGTTTATCTTTCACCAGTGGCCGCTTTCCACCGGCTAACAAGTGTTAAACGTTATCGTTCGGCGCAGGACGCGCCTGCATCGGAAGCTTCTCGAACGTTATCGATGCTTCTATCCTTCGTCTGTGGTCACGGACGCTCATCTAATCTGATTGTATGAGCGACGCGAATTGTCTAGAACTTTCTGGAAGACACGCGGGCATCGGGGATTAATCTGGAACCTTCGATGACTCAGGTATAAAAGCCGACGCGTTTCGCCACTGGTCAGATTTCGACGATCGCCGATTGTGTTCGCCGCTATCGTTGCGCTTTGAGTGTAGCTTGCTTTTGTGGCCACAGGTTCGCCTAATAATCAACCAGTTTCGTCATACACAGTTTTGCGACTGTTTTGTTCACTGTAACTACTACGTGACAATATTGTTTGCTGCGCTCCAACACGGCTTGAGGAAAAAGTTATTTTTCCGAAACACAACTCCTCTCCCTCAAACCCAACTTATTTTCTACACTTTGCCATTGCACCATCATGGACTGCGTCTTCTTGGATTTTATAAAGCCTTCGACTCCATTTGCCATTAACTATTACTCTTAAAACCCGGCGTAAATATTCTCTATACTAATATCTTACCATGCATTTATTTGCTCAGTAAGAGGCGTGAAGGATACTTTATGCATGAATGTTATCAATAGGATTCTCGGAACATTTTAAGGCGCATTTCTGAACAATCACACAAGCACCATGAAAAATGTTTGATGTTTACGTTTATGTAACGTATGGACGCCCTCTTTGTTATAGGAAACTCAACGTCATTAGAATACACAATGGTTAATAAATGGATCTTTCACCTTACGCCGACCAAGCTTTGTTATCAGAGTTAATGGTGCAGCAACTGCACTTGTAATGGCTGGCATAAATGTGATCAATATTGCTACACGCGTGTGGTATTTGGTTGTTTGACCGAGGCGCGCGGGCGCCATCACTCGAGAAAAGAAGAGGAAGAACGAGCTGGGCTCGCGCTGTGAACCTAACCGGTCAGCACTGCAACCGCTGTTGTAAATACAACCTGTAAATAGTTTCCCGTCTTACTGACTCGTTCTTCGCGTAACATCGTGGTGGAGGTGGAACGTTCCCCGTCCTCGCCACGGAGCTCCGAAGCGGCCGCACCGTCGTCTTCTCAGCCATGGCTTCCGATGGAAACACCCCGTCGCCACCTACACCTGCGGCGCCTACCACAACGTACGTTACGGTTCCTAGACTCCGTGATCCTGGGACATTCTCCGCCTAAAATGGCGTTGACGTAGACGACTGGCTCAGCATGTATGAGCGTGTTAGCCGAAGCCACCACTGGGACCCTACCATCATGCTTGCGAATGTGATATATTATCTGGACGGGACACCGCTTGTCTGGTTTCGCACCCATGAGGTTGAGACATCCAGCTGGGACACTTTCAAAGAGCGGCGTCGCGACCTCTTTGGCAACCCGTCAGGTCGCCAACAGGCTGCGCGAAAGGAGCTTGCTACCGGTGTCCAGTCGTCGACAGAATCGTATGTCGCCTACACACAGGAAGTGCTCGCGCTTTGCCGGAAAGTCCACGAGCACATGACCGAGGTTGACAAGGTGGGCCATATCCTAAAAGGCATCGCGGACGACGCCTTCAATTTGCTCGTCTATAACGACGTCTCTACTGTCGACACCATCGTCAAAGAATGCCGCCGCTTCGAGGTAGCCAAAAGCCGCCGCGTCGTCCCACAGTTTTCCCGGCTCCCAAACATCCCTGCCACGTCCTCTTGCTCCGCTCTTCCTGCCACACGACCTTTTCAAGAGAACGTCACTCGTATCGTTCGCCGTGAGATTGAAGCGGCGAGTCCGGCCCCCCTTCATCCACGACCCCTCGACGGTACCTTTGACCCAGCGGCCCCTACTATTTCCGTCATACAAGCAGTTGCAAACTTGGCATCCCTACCGCCTGCTCTGTCTCCCGACCTGATTCGGCATCCATTCCCATGGCCACATCCTTCAACGACCAGTATTTCGCTCCCCGACCACGCAATCCTGCTGAATGGCGTACCCCCGACGACAAACCGATCTGCTTCCGCTGCCACCGAGTTGGTCACGTATCCCGCCACTGCCGCAGCACCTGGATGCCGCCGTACTGGAGCTCATTCCCTGCTCCTCGCCCATACGCCGACGATCGCCGTTACTCACCTCGCCGTCCGTACTCTAGTTCTGATGCCCCTGACAGCCGCTCCTCCGGGCGATCACCGTCGCCTCAACGCCGTCGCTCCCCGTCACCCCAACCTCGCCGCTTTTCCTCGCCAAACCGCCGGACGGAAAACTAGGCCATGCAGCTCTTGGAGGTAGTGCTGCATCCCGTCCGTCCTGTACAATTCCTCCGCTGACGCACCTCATGAACGCGAACCTAATTGACGTAGACGTGGATGGTGTTCCATTCAAGGCATTGGTTGATACTGGAGCCTAAGTGTCCATAATGAGCGCTAATCTTTGTCGTCGCCTCAAAGAAGTTCTTACGCCTGCCATCACTCGGGCCGTACGCGTCGCCAATGGCGCCACTGTTGCCGTCAGTGGTATGTGCACTGCGCACGTAGGCATTGCTGGCCGCCCCGTTCCAGTCCTGTTCACCGTGCTGACCAGTTGCCCTCACGACCTCATCTTCGGGCTCGACTTTCTGACGACGTATTCTGCCCTCATCGATTGTTCCACCGGTACGCTGTGCCTCGAGCTTCCTCTTGTTTCCGACGTTCGCCCCGAACAACCGAACATCCTCTGCACTACAGCGTTTGTTCGGTTACCTCCAAAAGCCCTAACCTTCGTCGAATTGGCCTCAACGGCAACCGTGCCTGATGGCGACTATGTCGTTGCACCTATTCGTGACGTCCTCCTGGCGCGCGACGTCTCTGTGCCACACTCCGTCGTTACTCTTGCCGCTAATCGGATGTGTCTCCCCGTCATCAATTTTGGCTTGACGAAGCAAGTGTTACCTGAAGGCGTAGTGGTGACCACGCTCCGGTCTGTGACAGACGACCACGTCACTGCTTTTGCAGCCGACGCGGCTCCACATCCTCCTGATTACCCACAGGATGCCTTGAACCTCGACGGCCCATTACGTCCCATGGTCGCTCCGGACCTCACCCCTGACCAAGCAGCCGCCCTATATCGCCTTTTGTTGTCCTACCGCGACATATTTGACACTGAAAATCGCCCACTTGGTCATACGTCCCTTGTTCAGAATCGGATAAACACTGGTGATGCTGTTCCCCATTCACCACCGACCGTATCGTGTGTCCACGGCAGAGCGGCAAGTTATTCAGCAGGAAGAAAACTAGATGCTCGCCAAAGGCATTGTTGAGCTCTCGTCGAGTCCTTGGGCGTCGCCGGTCGTGCTCGTCAAAAAGAAAGATGGCACGTGGCGTTTCTGCGCTGATTACCGCCACCTAAACCGAATCACTAAGAAGGACGTTTACCCTTTACCACGAATTGACGACGCTCTTGATTGTCTTCACGGTGCCAAATACTTTTCGTCCATTGACCTTCGATCTGGTTATTGGCAATTTCCGTCGATGAGCAAGATCAAGAAAATACCGCTTTCGTCACTCCAGATGGCCTCTACCAATTTAAGGTTATGCCGTTCGGTTTATGCAATGCCCCCGCCACGTTCGAACGGATGATGGACTCTCTGCTTCAAGGTTTCAAATGGTCAACTTGCCTTTGTTACCTCGACGACGTCCTTGTGTTTTCTCCTACATTTGAGACGCACCTTGAGCGCGTTGCAGCCATCCTTGACGTCTTCCGCAAGGCTGGGCTCCAGTTAAACTCATCGAAGTGCCACTTCGGGCGCCGACAGATTACAGTGCTCGGCCATCTCATCGATGCTTCCGGAGTACAACCCGACCCGGAGAAGGTTCGAGCAGTAAAGGCTTTCCCTGTACCTCAGTCTGTCAAAGACGTCCGGAGTTTTGTGGGGCTCTGTTCTTATTTCAGAGGATTCGTGAAAGATTTCGCAGCAATCGCTGAACCACTCACAGAACTTATGAAGAAAGACGTGCCTTTTACGTGGGGTTCCCCTCAGGCTGCCGCATTTTCACGCCTTATCACGATTCTGACTAATCCACCGATCTTGGCCCACTTTGACCCGTCCGCACCAACAGAGGTCCGAACTGATGCCAGTGGTTATGGGATCGGCGCCGTCTTAGCGCAACGCCAACACGGACACGACCGCGTTATAGCCTACGCTAGCCGACTCCTGACAACTGCAGAGCGCAACTATTCGATTACCGAGCGCGAATGTCTTGCCCTCGTCTGGGCTGTTTCAAAGTTCCGCCCATATTTATATGGCAAGCCCTTCTCAGTAATCACAGACCATCATGCGCTGTGTTGGCTTTCGTCGCTCAAGGATCCTACTGGCCGGCTCGGTCGTTGGGCTCTCCGACTACAAGAATATCCCTACACAGTGACATACAAGTCGGGACGCCAACACCAGGACGCAGATTGCCTCTCTCGCTACCCAGTCGAAGACCCGACCTCTACGTCTGAGCCTGACACCGACGCCTGCATTCTCTCTGTTTTTCCACTGGTCCATGTCGCCGACGAGCAGCGCCGTGACCCGTCCTTGCGTGTCATCATTGACCGCCTGGAATCTGCACTTGCCGACAGTTCCCTTCGCTTATTCACACTTCAAGATGGCGTACTCTACCGCCACAACGTTCACCCCGACGGCCCCGCATTACTCCTTGTGATCCCTAAACACCTTCGCTCGGCTGTTCTCCACGAACTTCACGACCTCCCCACTGCCGGTCACCTCGGTGTGTCACGTACCTACGACCGGATCCGCCGACGCTTCTTTTGGCCTGGGCTTTCTCGCTCCGTTCGAAGATACGTAGCTGCGTGTGATAAATGCCAGCGACGCAAGACACCATCGACGCTACATGCTGGGTACCTACAACCAATCAACATTCCCGCGCAGCCATTCTTTCGGGTTGGTTTAGATTTACTTGGTCCTTTCCTATTTCTACCTCTGGGAACAGGTGGATCGCTGTGGCCACAGATTACACCACGCGCTACGCCATCACCCGAGCGCTCCCTACAAGCTGCGCCGCAGATGTTGCCGATTTTCTTTTACGCGACGTGATTTTATTACATGGAGCTCCGCGACAACTTCTCACAGACCATGGCCGGACATTCCTGTCAAAAGTTATCGCGGACATTCTGCAGTCCTGTGCCACGAGGCGCAAGCTATCCACGTCATACCATCCGCAAACTAATGGCCTCACGGAGCGTCTTAATCGCACTCTCACAGACATGCTCGCGAAGTATGTCTCTTCAGACCACACAAACTGGGACCTCACTCTCCCGTTTGTCACCTTTGCCTATAATTCCTCGCGCCACGACACAGGCGGCTATTCCCCATTTTTCCTCCTGTTCTGCCGAGAACGAGCACTGCCCCTCGACACAACTCTCCCTGTTCACGCGGCACCCACCAGTGAATATGCACTTGATGCCGTCGCCCGCGCTGCTCACGCTAAGGAAATTGCCCGTGACCACCTTCTGAACTCCCAAGAGAGTCAAAGGCGTTTGTACGACCAGCGACACCGAGACGTGCACTTCCCGCCTGGTTCTTTGGTGCTTCTATGGTCTCCGTCGCGTCAGGTCGGCCTGTGAGAAAAACTGCTGTCGCGTTACACAGGCCCCTACCGAGTGCTTCGTGCTGTGACTCCCGTCACATACGAGATCGCCCCTGACGCCCCATCTGCTTCCCAGTTCAGCGATATCGTGCACGTTACACGACTCAAGCAGTATCACCCTCCCAGTGATGACATTTAGACGCTCCGGGACGTCGCTTCTGCCGCTGGGGGATTATGCTACACGCGTGTGGTATTTGGTTGTTTGACCGAGGCGCGCGGGCGCCATCACTCGAGAAAAGAAGAGGAAGAACGAGCTGGGCTCGCGCTGTGAACCTAACCGGTCAGCGCTGCAACCGCTGTTGTAAATACAACCTGTAAATAGTTGCCCGTCTTACTGACTCGTTCTTCGCGTAGCAATATGACAAAGGAACGGTGATTGATACCGTAGGTTTTACTTACATGGTCGTAGACATCCATAAGTAGTGCTTGTATGACCTCGTCGCCTGTTCTGTTGTAGTACATTGATCTGACACACTTTATATCCGAACGGTATAACTTGTAAGAGTATCCCACAAGGTACACAGTACCTGATTTGTTTGCAGGCTGCGAACCGAATAAAAATAAATTAATGGAGTAAGAAAACTCACAGCAGTAGTAAGCGGAAAAGAAGTGCGCAAGCAAGATGTTATTTCATTACGAATCGCATGATGCCCAAAAGAAAAGGCGGTTACCGATGCGTATCATTCTATTTAGATAACCTTGTTCACGACTGTCTATAGACGACGGGAATAACAATAAAATATAATGTTATATTTGTAGCCGGGCAGAATCAAATTTCTGTAGGCCTAGTAGGAACAGGTAGCCATGATAATGAAACTTATTTTCAGACAAATATGTGGAATGTCGTGCATATGGCAGAAATTTTCAAAGCGGCACTGGCATCCCACCAAATTCCCTATTTTAATGTGTACACTTTGCGCATTCTATCAGCCAAAATTAACTTGTAAAAAGTTAAGGCCAAGCGTTATCAGATGGAACGATAAATCATAAGTGCAACGTTAGAAAACTGTAAGGTGGCAGTAATTATCATACAATGTCATAATGCAGCTGGTATTCTAGTAAGATTCATACAAGAAAGCGAATTTGGAATTGGGAAAGAACATTTTACACCCACCCGCTCAAGCACACTCGGGTACATAGCATTTCACAGAATATTACTTTCTTTTTCAAAATTAGTCTGGGTCACTATTTTCCCAGAAGGTCGAATACCATAATAATTTTAACGTATTAGTAAGAACCACCGTGTAATCTAGAGGCTGCGCGTTCACTCGAGAAAACTGGCTTCGCGAAGCAAACCTCAACGTTTCCCGGTTATCAGTGCAGTCACGTAATCTCCGGGCCTGTTCCGTGTAAACATGGGCACGGAAGCCGTGAAATTTCACGGAAGCCGTGAAAATTCTGAATAGAGAGCGTTTTGGGTGTGGAAACTTGGCATGAAATGTATTAAGACGTACTAGATGTCTGTAACAAGTTGTTCTGTGTTGTTTTGTTTAACACGTTGTTTTGTGTGTGCTTCTCATTTTATGTTTTTCTTCTGTTGCATTGTGGAAAATAAATTTGGAGCATTGGTTGCCGGTGGCACAAATCCCGAAATAGTCTGTTTTGTGGCAAGTGACTGTCACGCGAGACTTCTTTGTGGATGAGTATTCAAGACGCTGGGCGTTCAGCTAACGGTAACTTTATTTCTTAGTTGACTTTTGTTTCATTCGTGAGCAAACCACTCGTAAACCATACGGCCCCTTCGAACAGCGAAGAATAACAGAGCTAGGTATGATGGATGCACCAGGTTGCCTGTTCCCGTTTCTGATACGAAGCACTTTTTACCTTATTCTAGGCACTTTGTGGAAAGTACATAGGTAGGTAGGTTCTAGTGTCACTAATTTATTAAGAATGAATGCTTTGCTGACGGCTGAATTGAACATCCGCCTTCAAAGACAGCAGCCCCGGGCTCTAACCATTAGGCCACGATTGCACGCATACTTCCTTTGGAACAAAGGAAGTATGCGTGCAACATTTGGCGTCTGCGTCCAGCGCCACTTTCTCGTCATCTTTCCTCGTATCAGCTCGTGCCTTGTAGCACTCTGTTAGAACGCACTATCCTCGGGATCAACCCACATTCCCCAATACTTTCTTCGTAGCAGCTAATTCTGTGACTAATTCTAAGCTAATTCTAAGCTATGTGACATGTCGCCTTCATAGTAGGCCCGCGTGAACAACATTTCAATATTTCTTCGCCTGAGTACGAATGCCATCGTTGCTTTAATATGCACGACATAACATATATGTATGAACGTACTAATGCATGTTGCTTATACGCACATCCCTTCCCAGTGATATGCTGAACCATGTGTAGAACCCAACAATCCCATGCATGAACTCACGGCAAAAGGCCGCAGTAAAACTATCCAGGTCGGCGTTAAGGGATCGTCGTCAACGCGGTCATCGTCTTTCTGCTGTCATCACGACGCGTTCAGTGCTCAATGATTCAAATGTGATAACGGGCGGAATGCGGCTGACACTTTTTTGCGCGATTGGTCACTGGGAGACGAAATGGGGTCACAGTGCGTCACGAAGGATCTCGCTTTCGTCATATGTCATAATGCACCTACCCAGCGTCCCCAAAGGCGGCCGATGACGTAAAAAGTGCCGGCAGCCTTGAGCTCAATCTATTGTGTTTAATAGCTTAATACATATACCCTCGTGTCAGAACATACGACTACACGATTTACACAAACCCATCGGTGCACCTGGTAAGGTTTTGCAGAACCCCAAACAAGGCAGCGCAGCAAGTTACCTCAAAAATGATTCGCACAAAATCAATGTTCCCATTGTGTAGGACCTGCACAATCTTTCCCTTGAAATCTGCCTAAAATTGCCCTTCAGAACCATTTCGTATCCGTCTTCAAGAAGTAGCGCAGAACGTATCTAAAATGACGGGGATATAAGAAACTGTATACAATAATAAAAAATTGCGGCACACCCATCTCCTTATGATTGTCCAGGATAATGTGTTAGCATTGAATAAAAATAATGACGCAACATATTGGCTTAGGCTCTGCTTTAGCACAACAGCAGCATGGACACGACCGAGTGATAGCTTACGCCAGCCGTCTTCTTTCGAGATCCGAGCAGGACTACTCCATCACCGAGAGGCAATGTCTCCCTCTCGTCTGGGCCGTCGCGAAATTTCGACCCTACCTCTATGGCCGACAGATCTCTGTTGTCACTCACCACCACGCATTATGTTCCCTGACGGCCCCGAGCTTGTTATTCCGAAACAACTGCGACTGACAGTTTTTGCTCCACTTCATGACGTACCCATGGCGGGCCACCTCGGCGTTGCTCGTACATACGACCGCTCGCGCCACCGATTTGACAGGCCCGGCATGTATTTATCGGTGCGCCAGTACGTCGCTTCGTGCGAGCTGTGTGAACGCCGAAAGAAGCCCACCATTTCCCCTAGTGTTCCCCTTCAACCCCTGGACATCCCGTATGCGCCTTTCTTCCGCGTCGGTGTCGACTTGCTTGGCCCTTTGCCAGTTTCTTACTTACGGAACAAATGGATCGCCGTCGCGACAGATTACGCCACACGGTACGCGATCACGCGCGCCCTCCCTACAAGCTTTATGGAGCAACATTCTGGAGCAACCTTCATGGAGCAAGCTTCATGGAGCAACCCTCTGTCATGAAATGTTACACCTAATGAAAAACCACATATATGTGAATTTGGGACTCCCTGTTAATGAAGTAGAGGGACACTGATATTATTCCCTCGTCTTCGTAACCTGGTCTAGCACTTTACCCCTGAAATAATCTGGTTCACTGGCTGTGGTGCTGTTTTATGCATAAAACCTAGAGTGTTGCGTCCACCAGCCAAAGTTGCTCGTTGCGTGCTTGCGCTGTCCAGGTTCAGTAGTACTTGAGGTACGATCGATATTTGACCTCCATGTTTTCTATAATGGTGGTTCTACGTCACAAAAAGACAGAAAGTTTGTTAAAGACATTGTTTTATCCACTTTTGTGTGAATTGGTTTCACACTGAGCCAATATCTCTCCGAAATTTAGTCAAACAAACTCACCTATGTCACCGCTGCTCTCTGTTCATTAGGTAGAGCTGGTGTGTCTCAGCCTCTTTCGATCTCATAGGAAATTGGTTGGTCATGGTTGCTGATTCTGACAGCACTCATAATATAGGAACATGATGCACGTGCTGTACGACCTAAGTTAAGCGGTGCTGGGAAAATGAGGCCTCCGCAAAATAATTATTTTGGTCCTCGTGTTTATAAACACAACACCATAGACAGAGAGTTGCTGCGGCGCCCAAAAATATTGATGCTTAACAGAGAGTTAAAAGCATAATTTACAAACCAAACAGGGATGTTTTACCGAACGTTTTCAAAGATATCTGCGTACCAGCAAGTTCGCATTACAAGTCAATAATGTTACTATTATGAATTATGCCGTCCAAGATTTCAGGGGAATCATTTACAAACGAATTTCCTAAAAATACATTAACAAGTGTTTGAAAATGTCACAGCGCCCATTATACGCAGTTTCAGACATTCTGAAAAAGTATTGTACGTGATGTCAAATCGATGAGCTCGAAAGCTTTAAATGCCCTTCACCCGGCATGTAATTCAATCTTCTGAGAAACCTCTACACCACACTATTCATATTCACTGGATATGGGAGTATCCTGAGTGCAATGTGTGGTGAAGCTTACATATTTGCGGCTTAATTAACAGTCCACAAGTATTTGCTGAACACTCGATTTCTCACAATCTTACTGCGTTATAATAACTAGGTACCCATGTTGTGCTCAGTGGACTACACAACTTTAGAAGTGTGCTGGTTAGATATAGTCGTATTTTGAATTACCTATCGGAGCTCTTCTTGCAATTTTTGCTATTTGGGAACGGCGTAGAATTTAGCGAATTTTGCAGGAGAAACTATAAGATCAATCACGATCATATGTTGTAAAAATGAAGAAACATTACGCCCGATGTGCATACGATGTTAATTGTCGGTGAGTGAAATAGGGTATGCAGTAAAAAAATTTATGTAAGTGCTCGTGTGCGCGTTATTTCTTTAAAACCGTTGGGTTAATGAGTAAGTCATTTGCAGAAGGCATATGAGGCTCGTTTCGAAATAACCGGAATTCCTAATCAGCAGCTCGAAAGAAACATCATTGCCGGAAATTTGGCTCTATGATTCGACAACGTCGAACAAATCTGAAGTTTTCCTCAATATACCGCGCCATAAAATTATGTCTTGGTACATGACCGCCCATTATGATTTTAAAGAGTAGGAAGGCATAGCTAATATCTAGTTAATTTTATGTGCTTGCTGTTCAATCGTCAATCTTTTTCTCTTTTCTATGTGCCGTCTTGTGGTGATTTTAGGTGGTCATTTTTCAGACCTTCTTTCATGCAAACTTTTAATGTGTATTATGGTTGAAGGTTAGCCTTGATTTGAATAATCAAGACTAACCGCTCACCTCAATAACATCCAAGTGTCACACATGTAAGGTATTACTTTACATCAATAGTGTAATGTGTACACTTCAGAGGTCTTCAGGTCCCTTGCCCAGTCTCGTACCCTTTCATTTGTTGATCACTTAAGAGAGCAAAGCCTACTACATCATTCTTGTTTCTAAAATACTGCTAAGAATGCTTACAAAATCATAGGACGGTGGCTTGGTTGGGGCGCCATCACCATCTGTGAAATAGAAGACAAAACAAATATTGCGTTATCTAAGGAGCACCCGCAGCATTGAAATGTGGAAATATGTAAAATATTATACAGCCAATGTAAATATATCACTCGTTATCAATCCAGAAAGCCTCAATCAAATTAAGATCTTAGCCTCACATATTCAAAATATATTTAGATTTTATGAAGATTATGAAAGTTTTGTTCCCTGCATAGCCATTGACACGTGTCCGTGTCACGAAAATTGATCTGCTTATACAGTACATTCTACTCCTCTTCCTGACAAATATTATACTTTCATAGAAATTTGTCAAGCAATTTTGCCATACATTTGTAATAAAGAATGGCTTCAAGAAAAATGCAGACGCAACTGTGTAGTTATGTGAAAATGTATCCTGGGAAAATTGCGTGAAATCTGTGCTTGCAGCCATACTAAGTTTTTGTCCAAGTAGTGCCAAGAATGAGAAGGAATGCTCAAATCAGAGCGATTGCGGTGAGCAGTCATGGGTTGTTAAACCTAACTATACTGGACGGAATTGACAGCTATATGTACATGTCTCACCGTATATTTATAATTATCACTGGTACCTATGTATTCTCTACAATGTACCCAACCATTCTAAAAGCAAATGGAATCTGCTGAGAAACGTCTATTTCACTATACTCACGGACAATTATCCGTGGCAAAAAAGGCAAGGGTACGGAGCTATAGCGTGCATCAGTTAGCGCACTCCTAAAAATGTTTCCACATTCTCATCAACGTTACTTAAGCTGGGGCAGTGAAAATAAAAACATCTTTTCTGCAATGGTAAAATAAGGTAATATATACCCCTGAATGTTAAATTTGACTTGTTTTTCTGCTTTATCTCTTCCACATTTGCAAATGCGAAACCTTCACTTTAGTAAGCTACAATGACTCAGTATCTGTTGCAAGACACCGAAAGTGCTGTCAAACTCTGGCAGACTGGTGGTTTAATGCAAGCGCAAAAGCTTCACCCCTGTAGCTTTCGGTTCATTGACAATCAGCATTGTTTGTGAGTATGGAGTAGTGGTGACAACAATTCCAAAAAGTTTGTTAACTGAAGCCACGCTACTCATGGCCACAACAAGGCACAGAAAATGAATAACGATGCTAGCTTCCGTTTGGAGAGCAATGATTTCAAACTTGATGTTAAATGCGCTATTCCGGCATTTCTGTCCACTTGTAAAAAACACCGCAAACATTTCACTTGTATCATCTTTTTGGAATGCATTTCTGGAAACTGGTGCAAGTGTAGGAAACCAATAGCAGAACAAAGCCCTGCCGCCTGCCGCTCGCGGTTTCCTGCCTCTTGGCAGTTTTCCCACAAAGCTGCAACTTCTCACTGAGCGATTTCCGAGCGATATTGCTGCAGCTGCCACCCAAGCAAACCATCATTACGTGACTTGAACTGGCTACGTCACAGCAACGCACTCGTGGAGAAATGGGGAGTGAGAGTCCCTCCTCGATGTCCGCCATCTCCAACCACTCCGTTTTGCGGAGAAGACATGGCGGCACCAAAAATGGCAGCACGATATGGATAACCGACGCTGACAGTAGCGCGGCGACACCAAAAGCGCGCACT
The DNA here is from genome assembly GCF_013339745.2 of Dermacentor silvarum. Taxonomy (NCBI): domain Eukaryota; kingdom Metazoa; phylum Arthropoda; class Arachnida; order Ixodida; family Ixodidae; genus Dermacentor; species Dermacentor silvarum. The sequence goes on from NC_051158.1 coordinate 73,524,578, forward strand.
GTTTTTCACGTGCGCACCCGACTCGAGACCACTCGACATGTCAACTCCCGTCACCAGACGATTGAACATACGTGTGGCGAAAACGCCACTACTTGCCACATGACGGCGGTGCGGTATGCCGCCGTGAGAAGGTGGGAGCTAGTGTGTTCAAGCATTGCCATTCAGAATTTCTGCCCCTTAGTTAATACTTACGGGCTCACCGATTACCAGTTGTAGGCTACAGCGTGTGCGGTAAATTGATCGCTTAAATTATGATTAGAAACATTTTTCGAATAACCGAATTGAAAATCACGTTTCTTGTACACGTAATGTGTTCTTGTTCGAGGAATACACCACAAGTATTGCAATCTGCCACAAGCAATGTTTTCAGAATTCCCACTCTCTAATTTTCAGACACTCGATACAGCGGTTGGAGCACACACGGAAGAGACTTCCATGTTCTAAACTGCTCCCCATCATCTTTTCAAGGTATGTATTGGCAGATTCTACATGAAGTTGCAAGAACGGCTGAAACACAAGCAATAATAAGGAAATACTAAGGACTGCTCTAAAATCTATAGAGCAAACCGTAATCATTTTAACGTCGACAGGAAGTAAGGCGGCTGCATCTGAAGTCGTAAAGCAGGCTTAAGTTTAATTATTTTTCAGTCGAGGTTAAGAGAAAAATAGATTTTGGCAGATGACGTAATACGTGGAGTAGAAGAGATGCAGTCGAAGACTAACAGAAAATGCGGTCAATTTAAGAAAACGCTTTCAAGAATGCATAGGAGAAGGTGGCGAGCGAAAATATATAATAAACAGACATTACGCTAACCCAATACCACCGTGTCTCCGCCATCCCCAAAGTACGCCTTCATACTAGGGCACTAGCCCTACGATGGCACAACTATTTTCTGTTGTATTAGTGATAATAGCTTAACTGTGAACCGCCCTTTGAGACAGAAATATGAGTACAAGCTTAGGATCTTGCACCGAGCCGGTAAATGCGAGTACCAGTCTTTATTCTTTCCCCCTCCGGAAAACATCACATTATAGATATGAAATACATGCTGAAAAGATACAATCTCCGTAGCGCATCAGTAATTCATCTATTGCAGTGCGCTAGTTGTAGTTCTAAAGTAACGTTCTGTGTTCTCATTTCACAATGTTACTACACAATTAGTAGGGTCTGTCGTCTGCTTTCCTTGGTCTCACATTTCCTTCAAAGCGCACTCATCTACGTTTCCATTTTGAAAAGGCGGCCCAGCAACAGACACTGAGCAGGAAAAGAAAAGGACGCAGCACTCTCCCGGCCAAACAAATATTTAATTTGTTGCGACCCCAAGCGTTTATATCAAACCATTGCAGTGGCACGCACACACAACCCCCTCCCCCCCACACACACACACAGACACACACACGCATGAAGTATATAGGGTATCCCATGTAACTTGAGCCAAACTTTAAAAACATGCAAATGCTACGTAGCTGGACAGAATTAGGGTAATGTTGTTTGCCGTTTGCCTGAAATTATTTGTGCATTCTGCCTAATTACATAATAACGTTTTCATCCATCCATTCGCCTAATTACACGATTATTCAACTTCGGAAATAATATAATTACATGAAAAGTGTCAATGTGAAATTTATAGAGCAACATCAGGAACTCCCGATATAGCTTTCTATTGCTCAATATGTGCCACATAAATGCACCACCATGTAATAAAAAAGCTCGCGTATACATCACCAAACATTGCCGCTGCGACTTACCACTCGAGGAACTTTGTGTGTATTCGCGGGCTTTACTCATGCTCGGAAAAGCACATTTTGTCACACATGTTGAGCAACAGAAAAATGTCTCGGGAGTTTTAACGCGATACGTTAAGGGCCCCGTGTCGCAGAAAATCCGGCGGCGGCGTCGGCTTAGGCGTAAGCATCGGCTTCCGTGGCGGAGAAATTCATCCCGAACCTCCCCGACCAAACAGGCCCTCCGCGTAGCGCAAGGGGTTCGTGAACAAAAATTGAATTTCTCAAAATAAAATCCGCTGTAAAAATCGTAAAGTATGACTTAACTACAACCTACAGATATGATAGCGTCGAATTGTAATTTGAATATACGACAAAGAACCCTGATAAGCAGCCAAGGATCTTTGAATGCTATCGCGTTCCACTCTTAAAGGCGAAGATTAAGCGTCCTCCAATTCTGATGGTGCGCGGTTCAAACAAGCAACACTCACGCAACAGTTTTCTTAGTGTGAAGACAACTCGAACCAGTTGTTTGTATGAAATTCGCGGTAAAGCGCTGTGGTGAACTTTACAGAGTTCGCGTTGAGGTTTTCATGTTGCTATACAGTTTTATTGTTGACACGTTTCATCAAATTATAATACTTGCAAAGTTCAATAATTCATGAAGACATGTAATTACATGGAATGCAAAATGTAATCTGAGTATCCCCAAGCGACGGCAAGAAACCTAACATTGGTTTTGTCTAGCTTTGTGGCATTCAAGTCATTTGCATATATTTATTGTTTTGCTCAGGTTACTAGGAACCACCGGTAACTATAGCATTTGAACACATTTCCCATAGGCATCGGCCCAAGGTATGGCAGCCATGATAAATCCGACTGCAAAGACAAGTGTAGTAGTGTTGACGTCAGTGCGAGGTGGCGGTAATGGCCATCTAATTTCTTTTTCATTGTGTGTGTGTGTGTGATCTTGTGTTTTTCCTGTATAACATTGGCCGTTGCTACAAAATAAATGATTCTTACTTCGTGAGAAGGTAGAATAATTATTTTTTTACGGGCTTGTCCACGTTTTAAATGACTGTTAGACTGGCCCTGGTTATAGTTGTTATACGAAATCAAGGGCAGTCTAGTGTGCACCAGGCTGTCTATACGTACTCATCCAGATGGGTGTAATTGTATCTGATAAATCGTGCATAATTGGTTCCGTTCTTTTTTATATTTTACTACCACAGAACTACGTATATCAATACTGTTGTAAGCCTCATCTCTACAACTTTTTCTGGAAGTATTACAAGTGACGTGGAGCAGGGAACCAATGAGATTGTTCACACGAGTACGTCTCTCGTTCGCTATAGAATAACAGTCAGCGAAATATGAATTGCTCTGGCTTTCGTCGGCTGAGATATTTAAACTGTCGCGGGATGTTCTTGTAAGTCCACAGGGCGTCTGACCGAAGTACAACAAGACGGAGCAGTCTCAGCTGGAAACCGATCGAGTGCGCACACTAGTTCGTCGACTTCCTCTTTCACACTTCACTGTACCGGCACCACCGATAATCTCCAGTACAATCACCCCCCGCACAGAAAGAAGCCATACTGGCGACCTAGGGAAAAGACAGCATCGGCGGGTCGTAACATGGTTGAAGCCGGGCTACATGAACTATTTCGCGCCCTCGGCAACGGCGTTCAGAAGACGGCATGAGCGGCTTGATGACATAGTTCACAGGTGATGCTTGCTGCAGTACGCGGTAGGGATTGTGGAAGTTTTACAAAAACTTAGTGGATTGGTCTGGGGAAGTAGCCGGGACCCGAAGCCAAATAAGGATTTAAGCATTCCAGGGGAATAGCGGGCACTAGGAGCGGATGCGTCGTGGCGTGATTTTTGGCGCCACTGATCTTGGGTTGTGAACGAGCGGGCTAGTTCGCGACATTCTTCAGCATAAGCAGCTGCTTCTGAAACAAGTGTCACTTCAGAAGTGCCAGGCCGGTAGGTAAGAAGAAGAAGAAGAAGAATTTTATTTATTCATTCACGAAAATAAAACCACAGTAACAGGATATACAGAAGGAGACCCCAAAGCTCAAGGCTGTAGGGGACCTCCTGTTCTAATTATTAAGAACAAAACAAATTAGGTTAGGGAAAATGCAGCAAAGTTGTAAAGTTGTCTACAAATAATTACACATGACAGCAGGAAAAGTTAAACATTAAATAATAGCACACAGAATAACGCTTTCAACAAATAAAAAGTAACAAAAAAATTCAGGTTAATGCAAATGCAACAAAGAGGTAGAATTGTTAAGATGTATCAATGCAAGAAAACAAGTAACTGAAAACATTGCATAACGCTGAACAGAATTACATCTTGTAATGCATTGAAAACAACACAAATCATGGGAAGTGAAATGTAGCCAAGGGGCAGAGTTATAACATGTACTGACACAAGGAAACAAGTGGACTGAGATGTGGTGAAATGTTAAACAGATATAATTGTTTACACTTAAATGAAGCAAATTAACAGAACATGTTAAATTACGTCACAGTATTCACAAGTTAAGTAAATATGAGAAATGCTTTTTAAAGCTGCCTATACTAGGAGACAGCTTTATGTCTGTTGGAATATTGTTCCAGAAAGACATCGCTGTGAACGTAGAAGTGTATTTACCATAACTAGTTCTGATTTTAGGTAATAAGAAGTTGTTCGCTAATGCAAATCGAGTTTTATCATGATTAGCAAGTTGTTGAGTGTTAAACATTATTTGGGGAATGTTTAAGTGAAGGGAATTCTAGACAAGAATTGCCATGTTTAATTGAAGAGTTTATGAATTGTGAGAATGCGATGCTCTTGCAAAAGAGCAGATACACTATATCGGGGTGACTGGAAAGTAATAATGCGGATGGCCTGGTTCTGAACGTGTTGTAACGGAGCAAGATTAGAGCTATATGTGTTGCCCCAAGTCGCAATGCAGTAGGTGAAGTGACTGTGAATGAATGCATGATAAAGAGAAAGCAAGGTTGGTAGACTAAAGTATGGACGTGCTTTTATAAGAATCCGGATACCATATCGCATTTTTTGTTTTAGATGGGCAATATGGTTAATGTACTTTAAGTTGGAATCAAGGACAACCCCCAAAAAACGACAGTGACTAGAAGGTTTGGTGGGATAACTATCGATAGCTATGGTCGGAGTATCTATGATTTTCTTTTGAGCCGGGTGAAATAGCATGAAGACTGTTTTACTAGGGTTAATTTCTAAAGAGTTACGACGACACCAGCGAATAATATTTTCCATATCGGTATTCAGCTTAGAAGTTAGGCTATTAATATAGGTGTCAGCAGTTAGAATCGTAGTGTCGTCCGCATAAAGATAAGGTTCGCAATGCGAAAGATGGGCAGTTAGGTAATTAATGTAGATAGTGAAGAGTAATGGGCCTAATATTGACCCCTGAGGAACTCCCCTATCAATTAATTTGGAGTTAGAAAGGTGATTAGAAATGCTAACAGCCTGTTTTCTGTTAGTTAAGTAATCCTGAACAAAAGCCAGCGCCGGTCCTACTACACCGATTGCGTTTAATTTAGAATTGAATCAAACGCTTTGGTGAGGTCTATAAACACTGCTCCAGCATATTTACCTTCGTCAATGTAGTGCTTTATGCGATCAGTGAATGAAAGAAGCGCAAGATTAGTAGAGTAACCTGCACGAAAGCCAAACTGCGTGGTGCAAAGAATGTCAAATTTTGTGAGATACTTAGTTAGACGCTGTTCAAAACATTTCTCTATAATTTTGCTGAACACGGATAATATTGCAATAGGGCGATAGTTAGAAATCAACCCCCTATCACTTTTTTTAAATACAGGGACTACTTTGGCTTTCTTAAGTTTAGATGGAAATACACCGTATTTAAATAAAAGATTAATTACATAAGAAAATGAGTCAGCAACGATATCAGCAACATATTTTAGGTGCACTTGTTGTATTTCATCGAGACCCGCACTTGTTATCTTTAACTGTTGTATGACATTATATATTTCATGCGGAATGGTAGGATATAAACTAGTAGTAGGATATATAGAACTAGTCAAGAATGGTGTCCAAGAGGCAGGAAGCTTCTCGGCCATAGAGAAGAAAGAAAGGAGAGAAGCCGGGGATAGTTTGCAGGGCACTTATAGGGGTAAGTGACAAAAGGAAGACCCGGTCCCAATTGGAGTGATTGCCAGACACATACATCGCAAGCATGTCGCCAAGCGTACGATTGAAACGTTGCGTCATGCCGTGAGTTTGTGGATGGTAGGCGGAAGCGGTACGGTGAACGATGTTGCACTCCTTTAGCAGGGCCGCGATGACATTGGAGAGAACGACGCGCCCACGGTCACTTAATAATTCACGTGGTGCACCGTGTCGCCGAATGAGGTGGCGAAGAAGGAAGCAAGCGACGTCTTTTGTGGTGGACGCCGGCAGCGCAGATGTTTCGGCGTACCGTGTGAGGTGGTCTACGGCAACAATGATCCACCGGTTACCGTCCGGAGTGCTTCGAAGGGGGCCGTAAAGATCAATTCCAACACGGGCGAATCGTCGAGCAGGGCAGGGTAAAGGTTGCATGGGACCTGCAGAACTCTGAGGAGGGTCTTGCGGCATTGGCACGTAGCGCATGAACGGACGTACTGGCGAACGAATCTGTACATGCCTCGCCAGTAGAATCGAAGACGAAAACGGGAATACGTTTTGAAGACGCCGGCAGTGGCCACATTGGGGGTCATCGTGGAAAGCGGCGCAGATGTGTGAGCGCAGATGACGGGAAATAACGAGCAGCCATCCACGGCCGTCGGTGGGGTAATTCCGTCGATACAAAAGGTCGTCGAAGATAGCGAAGTGGTGTGCTTGACGACGCACGGCGCGTGAGAGAGACGCAGCTGAGCGGTGAGACAGGAAGTCCAGCAGTAGAGAGATCCAGGGATCTTTACGCTGCTCGGCCGGCATGTCGTTGAAGCTAAGAGCTGACAAATCGCAGGTAGGAGTTAAGGAGCAAACAGAGGCAGGAGGTAGCGGAGAACGGGATAGGGCTTCGGCATCTGAATGTTTGCGTCCAGAGCGAATGACACGTATGACATACTCTTGAAGCCGTAAGGCCCAACGAGCAAGGCGGCCACTGGGATCTTTCAAGGACGATAACCAGCATAAGGCATGGTGATCGGTGACAACGTCAAACTGACGGCCGTAAAGGTAAGTACGAAATTTTGCGATTGCCCAAACAATCGCCAAACATTCTTTTTCCGTCACAGAATAGTTTGATTCTGACTTCGTTAGGGTGCGGCTGGCATATGCGACAACGTACTCGTCAAAGCCATCTTTGCGTTGGGCGTGAATGGCGCCAAGTCCGACAACGCTAGTAACCGTATGTATCTCAGTAGGCGCATTGGGGTCGAAGTGGCGCCGCACTGGAAGGGACGTGAGGAACCGGCGGAGCCTCATAAATGAGTTGTCACACTCAGAGTTACAAGCCGACAGGTCTGACGTGCCATTGAGAAGATGCGTCAAGGGAGCGATGATCGAGGCAAAATTATGGATGAAACGCCGGAAATAGGAAGTCAAACCGATGAAGCTCCGTAGTTCCTTTAGAGTAGTGGGCTTGGGGTACGCAGCAACGGCGAGAAGTTTGGCAGGATCAGGCAGAATTCCCTCTTTCGAGACGACGTGGCCTAGGATCGTAAGCTCACGGGCACCAAAACGACATTTTTTCAAATTGAGTTGCAACCCAACTGACGTGAGACAGGCAAGAACTTGCTTAAGTCGGGAGAGATGCGTATCAAAATCGGTAGAAAAGACCACAATGTTGTCTAAGTAGCAAAGGCATGTGTGCTATTTAAGACCCCTGAGAATAGCGCCCATCATTCTTTCGAAAGTTGCAGGCGCGTTGCAAAGGCCAAAAGGCATTACATTGAACTAGTTTAATCCATCGAGAGTTACAAAATCCGTTTTTGGATGGTCGGCTTCAGCCATCGTCATTTGCCAGTACCCGGAGCACAGATCCAGCGAAGAGAAGAACTCAGCTCCCTGTAGGCAACCCAGGGCGTCGTCGATGCACGGTAGGGGATAAACATCCTTGCGGGTAATCTTGTTGAGTCGGTCGTAATCGACGCAAAACCTGATTGAGCCATCCTTTTTCCGCACCAGCACGACCGGAGACGTCCAAGGACTGTGGGAGGGCTGGATCGCACCTCGTTTCAGCATGTCGTCAACGTGTTGGTCAATGACACGGCGTTCGGCTGCGGAAACACGGTATGGACGTTGGCGCAGCGGTGCATGGTGACCGGTGTCAATACGGTGAACAACCTCTGACGTGCGTCCCAACGAAGGTTGGCCGAGGTCGAAAGAAGCACGGAAACGTTCAAGTTCAACAACTTCACTGCGTTGAGCGGGCGTAAGCGGGTCATCGACGGTATGCAAAAAAAAACACCGGGGGAACGCGAGGCTGGTGCGGTAGCAGAAGTGACGGCACCGATAGGCAGTGGCGACCTATCGGAAGGCAGGTCAAATGGACTAATTGCGTCAAGAGTCTCGAGACGCCCCACGCATGCACCATGTAAGAGAGTTGGAGGACAGGAAAATGGGTTGCACGCATAAATGTTAGCGGAACCATCGGTGAGTGTGACAACTGCAAACGAGAGTAGAGGGTTCCGTCGACAAGCACAATCTTCAGATGCTGTAAAAAGAGCTGTCGTGGCGGGGGCAGAGTCACAATAGACGGGCAACAAGGTGGCAGAAAAAGAAGAGATAATGACGTCAGCAGCGACGACAACTTTAGGACAACGGTTCGGGAGGTCGACGGTAGTGTTACGGAACGGAGGCAAAGCCAGTTGCGCGCGAGCGCAGTCGACAACAGCATGATGCGCGGAAAGAAAGTCCCAATCCAGAATAACGTCATGCGAAGCACGGCATAGAACGACGAATTCTAAAAAATATAGTTCGTCCTGAATCATAACACGAGCGGTACATGCAGCCGAAAGCTTGACTTGCTGCGAGCTTGCAGTGCGTAGGGAAATATCTGGTACAGGAAGGGTCACTTTCTTGAGTTTGCGGCAGATATCTTCACTTATGACAGAAACGACAGCCCCTGTATCGACAAGAGCTGTTGTCGCGACGCTGTCGACAAATACTGCGATTTCGTTAGGAGGAGATAGATGAGGCCTTGAAAATTTCGACGATGGCGCAGTTCTTGCCTCGGAAACTGCGGCTGTCAGTTTTCCTCCTGACTAGAGCTGGAACGGCGAAGCATGGGTGAAAGGGAACGGCGGCGAGGGGAAGGAGACCGACGATAGTTGAAGGCGGCGCGACGAGAATACGAGTCCGAGGGATCAGGGATAGAACGATGCGAAGGCCCTTGGGGAAGGGTAGACGAGGTTCGGCGCGTCACGCCGAAAATAAAGTCCACGGCGGTGACAGAAACGCGCAACATGTCCCGGAATAGCGCATGCAAAACAGACAGGGCGGTTGTCCGGAGTACGCCAAGGATTAAGAGAAGGTCCGGAAGGCGATAAGGGCACGTGAACCGGGCGTACCGGAAGTGGCAACGAGTAGAAACTAGCAGCGGGTCTGGAGGTAGTAGGCATCGGTCGGGGAGGAGGTCGGTTGAGAGCGGCAGCGTAAGTCAGAGGTGCAGTCACAGGTGGCGGTGGAGAGGGAGTGGGAGTGCCTCAGAAACTTGGGCTTGGATCAGAAGACGGAGCGACGGTTCAAGTGTGGAAGCAGGCTCAGCAACACACGCCACAACAGATAGCTGGCGAGCCACTTCTTCCCGAATGTATTGCTGAATCTGCGGCAGCAAGTCGGAGTGATCAGCGCTAAGGCATCCAGGCTCCAAGGCCGAGAGGTCCGCGGATTGCAAACTGATGCAACGGGTGGAAAGGTGCTGCTTGCGCAGCTCGTCGAAGCTTTGACAGAGCTCAATTACTTGTGCAACTGTCGCAGGGTTCTTGGCCACGAGCATATGGAAGGCATCGTCGTCTATGCCTTTCATAATATGCCTTATCTTATCGGCATCGGTCATGGACGCATTCACGCGCTTACAGAGGTCGATGACGTCCTCAATGTAGCTCGTGAAGGTTTCACCGCTTTGTTGAGCGCGACCACGCAAACGGTGTTCTGCACAGTCTGCGCACAGCGGGATGGCCGAAGACCGAAGTGAGGGTCTCGGTGAAACCTGACCAGGTTGTAAACTCGGCTTCGTGCTTTCTAAACCACAGATTTGCCACATCAGTCAGATAAAAGGTGGTGTTGGTCAGCTTGTCGCGGTCAGCCCACTTGTTAAGCGCGCTAACGCGGTCATACTCTGCAAGCCAGTCCTCCACGTCGTGATCGTCGGTGCCGCTGTTAATGACAGGGTCGCGACCGCACCAGAACACACGACAGCCGGGGGGGGGGGGGGGGGGGCGGGAGCGGATTGCGAAGGGCCGGCGTCGTCGGTCATTGTGGCCGCAGATGGCAACGTACTGCTGCGGAGCTCCAGGGCAACGAAGACCGGAGCCGAGCACTTCCACCAAATGTCACGGGATTTTCCTGTAAGTCCACAGGGCGTCTGACCGAAGTACAAGAAGACGGAGCAGTCTCAGCTGGAAACCGATCGAGCGCGCACACTAGTTCGTCGACTTCCTCTTTCAAACTTCACCGTGCAGGCACCACCGATAATCTCCAGTACAAAGTACAAAACATTCAATTTCTTTGATAGAATACAGCGTTTGTGCACCCGTAGGAAGGTAATGTAAGAGCGACATTGCTTTTCAGTGATGTGTAAAAATAATAAGCAGAAAAGAATACGAAGTGAATATACATTTAGAATTGAAGAAACTTACAGAAAACAAGAATGGGCTTGACAAGCGAGTGACAGAAAGAATACTCGCTCGCCGTTGCTGCCACCCTTCACGCTAGCGTTCTGACAGCCAGTGTCCGCGGTCATTGAGCGAGGTGGGTTCGTCTTTGCCTCTGGGCGCGTGATATTGCACTCCTTATTTTGGGTAGTAAGTGAATGTTCACAGCAGCTTATGCAGTTGATAAAACGACGCTGCTTAATTTGTATAGCTGTACCATAAGTTGCTATCGCACTGAAAGCTCTGCCTCTATGGCGAAATCAGAATCAGAGAGGACAAGCAAATTGCCCAGTGCAGTAATTTGTTGCTTTTATGGGCTAATCATGCCCATTCTGAGGTGCTTAAAATCCTGGCTGAAGTTGGTTACAATTAAATTCGCTTTTCCTCCATATGAATGAACTGACTGCCATTGCGACGCCAATTTTCTGGTCAAGCAGCAGCTGTTCGCTATCCTCGAGAATGACTCCCATGTCTGCAGCTGTTTCTGTGCCGAAGGAAATCATGATACCGGCAAGATGTGGTATCATGACTTCATCTTCAAGTAAAATCAAGCCATTATGGTAGAAAAACCTATCCGCTGGTATCTCTTGGGCGGTGAACAGCGTTCACGACTTGGACATAATAGTCGATGGCTCCACTGTGTTCGCTCAGGAAGTTCTCTGGGTAAGCCTTGTTATGAAGTGTAACTCATGCTCTGCAAAAACCTGTTCGTGTAATTAGGTAGTTAACTTCAAAATGTATGCATTTGCAAAGAGCTTTCTAGCACATAGGAATAATTCTTTGTAGGTATGTGCCTCTCCTTCGGTCACTCCACTTGGTGGTGCCTTCACTAGTCAAAACTTAGGTGTCATATACCGGTGACAATTGTACAGTAACACATTTCAGGTCGGAATAAATTTGTACAATGTGAGCAACACTTACGTGTTATGGTAAGCCCAGAGACATATAGCGAAACAATGCCGAAAATACGCAGCTTCATTTCTTTCGGCAGCCGGAGCTGAGTGTCTTAGCTTTATCCCGATGAAGTCGGAGTGCGTTCCACACTACATTTATAGCAAATTCAATGTATATTCCCGTATGTGAGCATTATAAAAAAAACGTATTGCCATCTGGCTGCGAGTTCACACCCGGTTCTTTGCTAGCGTCGTTGGTGCTTTTGTAATGTATGAACAGACAAAAAATTTAAGCGAGCCCTCCTACGCAAACGCTTTCGAAACAGGGATATAATTTGAATTTCCTGAGACGCGGGACTGCGTCTTCAAGTTCTCTTCATTTTATTTATTTTGTTTGTACATGCTCCAGCACCAGAGGATGGTGATTGCAGGAGTAGAATAATACAGAGAACAAAAATAAACTAAAATCAGCAATGACTGTTGCAACATTGGTGGCTTTAAGTATTACTACAACACTCAAAGCAACGGAAATTGTTTTCTTCAATACTTAAAGCAGCGAAACAGTGAAAAACATACGCATAACGCATAAACTAAGCATTGTTTAGGCAGTACGCCCACTAATTTTCATGAAGATACGCTTTCGAATTCGCTTATCGGGAGTGAACGAAGGCTCCCAGGCAACTAATTGCATGTCGTCAAAGCAGCGTCACCTCCGGGAGCTGCATCGCATAGTTTTCTTGTGAAAGGCATCGGGGCTGCATCGGGGACAGCGGATGGCGAGTCTGCTGCGATAGGGACAATGGTCGACGAGCTGGTGGCGAATGGCACTGGCGACGTCGGAATGACGACGCTGGGACTGTTCCAAGTGGCACGAGCGTCACTGGGCTTCTTCGATTATCTTAATCTTGATCTTTCTTCTGTACTTATTATCATCGCTTAATCGTTTGTTCCGAACACTATTACCAACCGCACAGTGGTGAGGTCATGGCTATATGGGTTGTGTATCTCTGTCTTGCTGCCCGAGACTCTCACGTCATTTCTGGACCCTACGGTTCGAACGCGGCAACGCCATAGCCCAGCAAACTAGAAATATGTGCATTAAAATACACACGTGTCAACCTTACAACGTCTGTCCATCACTAGTTTGAGTTTGATGAAGTATACGAACTATGACAAAGTGAGCTTTCTCAAACACGACCACTTCTGCTCGGACAAACAAATGTTCTCCCGAGCTACACCTGTCTGAACACTGCGTGCGACTCGCGAGGCTAAATTTAGCTGCAAGTGCGTCATCCGTTGCTCCACAATGGCGGCGTGGCGCAAACAAATGATCTAAGAGTAATGACATATTTCGCCTAACCGACAACACCGAAGCAAGTCGTGTGAGTAGTACGTTTCCAAATGTATAAGTCATACTAGTAAAACACACGCGATTTTACCCAACGAACTACCCCACACCCCGGCGCCCTAGCAGGCCTCATTAAAAGATGTTGTAGGTAAGAAAAGTTTGTGTCAGGCCCAAATACCACAAATAATTTCATAATCTGCACCGTGATTGACCTAACATCATGATAATTCATGTTAATCAAACATGGTTGACAATTTGTTAACATTCAAAACTTTGCTTAAGTTAGATTAAAAAATTTGATTTTATGAACCCATTTCGCACTTAGGGGTTACTGATATCACAGCAGAGTAAACAAGTGAAAATATAAGATAGACGATTACGAGTTCAGCACAAACTTATGAGGCAAAGTTAATTGGTCAAATTCGCCTAGAAATTCTGAATTTCCTCGCCTTCGTGAGCTGATACGCACACAAAAAACTATAGCTCGCCTAGCATGAAAATGATATTATTGATTCAATATCATTCCTATACACTGAAAGCATTGATCAAGGACATAAAATGGCGGGGTGTCATAAACTACCTACATGCATTATATGGACATCAAGTAGCTTATAATTGTGTCAATGTTATTCAGTTCGTTTTAATTGTGCGCGTGTGTTATTAGATTGTGATTATTTTATAAAACACTTAACCGCATACATCACCCGCTTATATACATGCACAGTAGAGATAACAAGTATCGATAGTACATTGACGCATTACAGTAACGACGAATTTAATACACAATTAGTAGTGCCACATACGCGTAACGTGGAGGTTTTGGGTTCGCTACCCCCCGGCAGCAAGTTGCTTTTTCGTCCAATCTTCCTTTCGGTTATTTTATTTGTTTACCATTTCAATTCAAGACGAAAATACATTGCCTATGCTTTTTTCGCTTCAATAACTCATTGCTTCATGCGGTTTAGGACTAATAAAAATTGCAAACTCGTGAGGAATGCCATCGCATTTTCCTGCGTCCGATTTCGTGATTCAATCATGGCAGCACACGATGAAGGTAAGTTTTAATGCTATGGTTCAGAAACGCCGCGAGAGTGGCTATCCGGACGCCTTGATAACTCCAGCCAGAATGAAGCCTCTCAAAGACCTTGAACCAGGAGCGGATGTTATGCAAAACTAAATAATGTCGGAATAAAAAGTGTTCGAGGTAATGCCCAAAGTTCATGAGAAACTGCGTCAAATGATGAAAGTGGGCTCCTGCTGCAATGCTGACACATTTTTACGCCAAAGAATAAGCCGTGCAATATTTCTCCAGCCATGCACAGGCGCCTCTGCGCGAAAAGGATGCCAGAACAGGCACAAGGTTCAACAAGACGCAGGCCGAGAAGTTTCTTTTAATTACGGTGTTGTCTACCACATTTCATTGTCTCGTGGTCGCCATTATATTGACAGAGGGTCGCTGCCTGAATTTTAGGCTCAGGAGGCACCATAGCTCGGACAAGGGGGCGTCCTGTTCGCACTTTGCTCTTCAGTGTCGCGAATGCTGATGTGAACCACTTCTCTCAGGACACTGAATCCATTTTTATCACCGACAGGGAATAACTAGACAAAACGTTGACGATTTTATGGCCGAGAAAATGCTCTCACGTATGTTCGCTTCCCACCAATGAGCCCACTGAAGGGTAAACTTGAGTACGTGAAAAAATTATTCTGTAGTATAAACTCAATACGGTCACGCCATTGCTGCAAGCTCATGGGCTCTGGCGTGTTCTTTCTTCTCTTTCTTGGCTGTGACGTTGTTGTTGTTCATCATGGCCCCAGAAAGAAAGCATTAAGCCAAAATATGTCAACAGGGCACTTTTGTCAAACGACCTAGAACGTCATAAGTCCAGAAGTAAATTGCCTCAGTTGCAAGTTTATGCAGTTTTCACGCTCACATGGCAAATGTTTACAGCAATGTCTAAAAGTAGTCGCGAAAGTTTATAATTTTGTGAGAGTGAGTGTCTGCTAAAAGCTTATCAAGCAGAGTAACTATTTCGACATTGCGG